>NC_056725.1:575448294-575565794 GCF_019279795.1 Protopterus annectens
ACCCTTGGATGTGTAACATAACTGGTTCTTAAGAGATTTGTTATTCCTGAAAGTAAAACTGGGTTGGCGACCTATAACATCTTTGAGTCCATGATCAGTCAAGAGAATATCCCAATTGTTCTTAATAACATCACATACAATGCACACATTGCTAGCAAAAGTTAGTGGCATCCTAACCCCTACAGTGCTACTGGTGATAATATTAGATGGAGAATCAGCAGCTCTACCAACATTTGTTTTGGCATTTGGGGGAACATTCTCAAAATAGGGTCTACATCTTCTATTTCTCTCCACCCAAGCTGCACTAATCTGAGAGTCAATGGCAGTGGGCTTATATCCCCTCTCAATAAATTCCTCTTTCAGTTTGGTTAGTGCAAGAGTTAGCTGTGTATCATCACTATGGAGACGCATCATGCGATAAATCTACCCTTTTAAAACATTGACTTTTGTGTGATTGGGATGCATACTGCTGTTGTGGAGTATGTTATTCCTCCTAACGTCCTTCCTATATATAGTAGTGGAAACAGATGACAGGGCATTTTTACTCACTTTCACATCTAAAAAAATCAATCTCTTCTGATGAATATGTATACGTAAATCTCAAAAAGTCATTCAATCCATTGAGGTACTGTAAAAATTGTACTAACTCCTCTTCTGTATCTTTCCATAGCAAAAAATATCATCGACAAAACGTTTGAACCATTTTATCGAACTACAAAATCTATTATTGGAGAGAACAAACTTAGTCTCCCAATTCACAAGTGTTAGGTTGGCGTAGCTATTGGTACAAGCAGTGCCAATACCATGCCCACATGATGTAGGGATTTATAGTAGTTGGTTGCCATGACAGTGGTAATTGGAAGTACTACACAGCATGATGCATGCAACGCAAGTAGCAAGTGGAAGAGACTGATTGGTGCAGAGGCCATCACCTGATCATGTGCATCACCTACAAATTCCATGCTGCAATCCCTGCAAAACAGCTCATTCCATTTACTGGAGAGAGACTGAGTGTGTATGAGAGAGAGGGGGAGAGAGAGAGAGTGCATATAAGGCACAGAAAAAATAAATAAACATCCAGAAGAGTCTGCATTCCCAGAACAGGTATATGAAGTATATATGTATGTAATTGACCATAGTACTTGGTCCATAATAATGGGATAGATGATGTGGAATGATTTATATGTGCCTTCAGGTGTTGCTGTTGTAATGATGTTCAGCTGAACAACTGCTAAGGACAATAGAGCCCGTCCCTATGGGTAGTGGGTCATACCCATCAACCATGCAGAGCAGCACTGACTAATAAGATGTAAGCCATCATACTGAGTGTTGTGTAATAAGAAGTATGCATATTAAGTGGCCAATAGCTGGTGGTAGACGTAATGCCATAATGATGGACACGTGGATTCCACAGCCCACCTCTTGCAGGATACTCAGGTTAACCTGTATTGTAGCATGCAGGAATGCCATAGGTGTGTAATAGGGATACCTGCAATCTGGCCCTGCATATACCCCCCTAATGTCAGGCTGTGTCCATATGCGGCACCTGTCTGTGTTGTATCTAGGCAGAACAGTGCAGCTGTGCAGGAAGGTGTTTTGAAATTGTGGACCTGAATGTGCCCCACATATAGATATGCATATGTGTGTGTGTTATATATATATATATATATATATATATATATATATATATATATATATATATATATATATATATATATATATCTACAGGTATGTCCACAAATATACAGATACCCATGTGTAGACATATATATGAGCACATATATACATCACATATATCTACACATATACCTATACGCACATGTCTACATATATACAAACACACACACAAACATATATGTATGTAAATACATGTCCCCTATATTACTACCACAGTGCTGCATGCTATGTATGAGGAAACAGAACACATAGCAATACACACAGATATCTACAGCTGTCAGTGTGTGCAACATGGATGGGTATGTCACATGTGAACCCCTTGTTGGAACCACATTGCCATTGTCTGTTCATAGGTTCATAGGTTCATAGGTTCATACTAGGCTATCTGCCCTGGGGCAATTATAAGCCTAGCCCGATTCTGTATGGCTTACGCCACCCCTTGATTTGAGTATACTGTGCCCTTTTTAAGGTTTAGTTTACTGTGCCTCTGTCTAATAGTGACACGGGAATAAACTCTGGGACAAACCTACGATCCCCCATCAACCTATCGAGATTCTTCTTGAAGAGATTCAGTGAGGTGCTCTGCCTCACATGAACTGGAATTCTATTTCAGAGCGAAGGGAGCCTCTGTGTTATGAACCTGTCCCTCCAGCAAGTTCTACTTATTTCTGTGCTGAGGTTCAAGTCCCTCGAGCGTGTAGCTCTAAGGGATTTAGATTTACTGAGGTGGAGCATGTCCATTAATTCTGGATTTGACATAGCTGTTTATGTCAGGCATAGATCGCCTCGAAGTAGGCGGTATGCAACTGAGTAGAGCTGGTGTTTTTTTAACCGAGCAGCATATGGCATCTGTTTGAGACCCTTGATCCTCTTGGTGAGATACTTTTGGGGTCTTTCTAATTGCTGCAGGTATCGGGTAAGGTACATCCCAAAAGGGGCATTTTATTCTATGATGGGCCTGATGAGGGATGAATAAAGGGGCACGATTACCTCTCTTGATCTAGATGTGAAACCCTTCGTGATGTGGTGGGCTATGTAGAAGGTCTTTCTAACCACTTTGGCAATGTGGTTTTCAAAGGAGAGATTGCTATCAACTTGGGTCCCCAGGTCTCTAATAACTTTCTCTGTACTTAATGGGTTTCCGCCTATGTGGTATTTTGTGGGCACATTGTTTTTGCCAAAGGGTATGACTATACATTTTTTGGCATTTAGCTTTAAACCATGGTGCTGGCACCAGTTATCTCTCTCTGTGAGACCTTTCTGAAGGATGTTTGTGTAGGCTGGAGAGTTGATTATGGCACCCAGTTTGCAGTTGTCTGTGAACTTGGTGAGCCATAGTCCTCCCACGTTTGCCTGTACCTCGGAAAAGTATATACTGAATAAGAGTGGTCCCAGGACAGAACCCTGTGGGACACCACTTGTGACCGGTTTCGAGTCTGACATGGCTCCAGCAACTCTCACTCTGTGGGTTCTGTCTTTGAGCCAGTTTGTGACCCATCTTGTGACATAGGGGTTTATATTTAAGCTGGATAGCTTATCTATGATGCCCGAGTGGGGTATTGTGTCAAATGCCTTTGCAAGGTCCAGATAGGCTGTGTGGACTACCTTCCCTTCATCTATGGCTTTGGTGACTGTTTTGAAGAAGTCAACCAGGTTCAAAAGGCAGGATCTGCCCTTGACAAAGCCGAACTGGGTAGGATCTAGTGTCTGTAAGTCCCCAATGTCTTTGTTTATGAGCTCCATGATGATCCTCTCCATAGCCTTGCAGACTAAGCTAGTCAGGCTTATGGGCGATAGTTTCCAGGGTCCGTAGAGGCTCCACCTTTGTGGAGTGGGACCACTGTTGCTGTACGCCATTCTGTGGGCACATATCCTGTAGTGAGGCTGAGATTGTATAGCTGTTTTATTTGAGGGATTAGTTCCTCTTGGAGTTCATGTAGGACGCAACCTGGGACTCCATCTGGTCCCATGGAAGCAGTGTTTTTTGCTTTGGAGAGGGCATCCTTCACCTGAGCATCAGAGATGTTTGGGAGGCAGCCCTCTGCCAGGATAGATACTTGCTCTTTTGGGGGGAGGGAGGAGAAGTTTGCACTGAACCTGTCTGCCAGGATATTGGCGATGTCTGTGGGTTCAGTGTATTTTTTGTCATTTAGAATCAACTCAGAACAAGTCTGGGAGTTGCATCCCAGGTTTCTAACATAACTGAAAAAAGCCTTATGATTGTCTTTGGTGTCCTGTGCAATTTTTCTCTCGAAGCTGGCCTTGGAGGATTTTATGAGGGATCGTAATTTTTTGCTAGTACTGATCAGAGATGCCTTCCCTATTAGGGATTTTGCTCTATCATGTAGTAGCGTCCTCCTTCTGTTGCACAGTTTATTTATGGCAGGGGTCCACCAGACTGGATGCCTGCCTTTGGATGATTGGGTCTTGGCTTTGTTTGGGATAGCATGATCCATGCATTCCTGGAGATGTCTGTAGAATGCGTTTATATGGGATTCTGCAGTTTGGGCCATAGTTTCCACTGGCCCTGGGGCCTTGAAGGATTCCACTTCGGTTTTGAGAAGTGAGAAGTTTGCTTTTGAGAAGTTTTTCACTGTGGTTTTCTGGGCTGGGGGTGGGGTCGGGATGTGGACATCCAGTGAAATTAGTTTATGGTCTGATCTTACCAATGAGGGATATACTTCTGGTGTGGAGCATAGAGTCCCCATGTTGTTAATTATCAGGTCTAGTATGTTGTCCCCTCTTGTGGGAGTGGTGACTAGTTGTTCCATAGCATTTGAGTTTATAATTTCCAGGAACCTTTGGGCTAAGGTGCTGGCGCTTGAGTAGTGCTCCCAGTCAATGTTTGGGTAGTTGAAGTCGCCCAATATAATGGTGTTCTGAGAGATCTTCATGTTCTCCAATGTTTTCAGGAAAGCCGAGTGGGATTCCTGACTTTGATAGGGTGGTCTGTAGGATGCTATAAACTGAAAAGCAGTCTTGCCCACTGTTAGTTGCACATGGATGGTCTCCGATACTTTGTGCAATGCCACTAACCTGGAGGTGTGGATATCCTTGATAAATATGGAAACTCCCCCTCCTTTTGTGGTTCGGTCTGGGTTTTGGGGCCGAAAAGCATGATATGAGGTATAGCCTGGTAGTGCTGGGGTGCTCTCTGGAGCCTTGAACCAGGTTTCTGTCACTGTACAGATATCGATGTTCTCCATACTGAGGAGAGCTTCGAGTGCGTGCATCTTGAGGTTAAGACTTCTGGCGTTTAGCAGCATTACCCTTAGTTTCTTGTTCCTTGTGTTGTCTATGGGGGTGGGTTTGACTTTTGAGCATTGCCTAAAAAAGGCACTATGGGGGTGACAAGAGCCTTTGCCAATATCCGAAAGCCCAGTGGTGACAGGTGCAAGCCATCCCTAGCGAAGCAACGTGGCTTTTCGAGCATGTCATCCCAGGCTGACAGACACTGGATCCCCTTTGAATGACACCAAAATTTTAGCCAATTGTTAAAATCGATCATTTTGTCTTTGTACTGTGGCATCATTCTAGGTGAGGGTAAGATGCTGCTCAAGGTCAGGGTCATACCAGCCTGGGCTACATGATCAGAGAGCTCCTCTATGTCTCTTTTCATGTACTCCAGGGAGGTACGTCTCAGGTCATTCACACCAGCATGTACAATGACTGAGTCATATTTGTATTTGCTTTGGTTTGACCTGAGTGTTTGCGTTATGTGGCGGATCCTAGCACCCGACAGGCAGCTCACCATGACCTTCTCTTTATTCAGCTTGGTGAGCGGGACGTCAGTGTGTCTGACAACAGAGTCACCTATTACAAGAGTATCAGGTGTGTTATTCAGCCTTAAGGGCTGTGGCTGCTTGGCACACTGACTTTGTGGGTTATGTGTTGTGCGTGTTTTGTTTTGAGGTAGCGTTTGCTTGGATGTCTGCTTTGGAGGTCTCTGTTGCTTAGGTAGATTTTTATTTAGAGCCTCCGAGTATGTTTTTGTGTATTTATGTATTTGGTTCGCTGATGTGGTGGGACTATGTGATACTGGAATTGTGTTGTGTGAGGTTACCTTCTCCTCCTGAATGGTTACACCAGTTTTGAGATGAGAGAGCTCAGCCTCCAGTTTGGCTAATTAGTTGCATCTCTCACATATATTTGAACCTGTGAAGTATGGAATGGGAATATGGGGAAGTATGGCAGGTATAGTAGTGGAGGTGGTCAGGGTTGGTAGATATAGAGGACTGCCTACAGGGTGGTATGTGACACATGTGATGGGTAAACACCCTGGATGGTGTGTGGTCTGTGATGTGGATGCCCCATGGGCCCCAATATGGACACAATGGGAACAAGCATCCCACCCACTGCTACTCACAACAGCAGTCCACATCCCGAAGGTACCTGGCCTGGTGACTGAGCAGGAGGAGCATGCGGGCCCTGTGAATGTGTACTGAGTGCCTCAAGGTGATGTAGCACATCCCACATGTATCTGTGGAGCCCATTATGGAACAGACCCTGGACCTCTCCTCAGGAGACAGGACCATGTCTGTTTGTGCCCTGAGGGGGGGAGACAACATCCCCTGGGTTGGTTCGGTCTGGGTTTGACAGTATTGCTGGACCAGTACATGAGGAGGCCCCAGAGTGAGTCACACATGTGATGTGGCCTGGTAACATGGGCAGATGAGTTTGGAGAGGTGGTTCTGCTGGCCAATAGTAAATATACATGCTATTGTGTCACTGTTACAGAACATTTGTCGGTAGTAATAGTCTACACAATCTCAGAACATGTCCAACAGCATGCATAGATAACCGCAATAACACAGAATGTCAGATGTGCAGCAAACTCATAGCAAGCATACCATAGGCATATATGGAGCCATTGTGGCCCTGACAATAGCATGCAAATGAATAGTCTGTAACAGGTCAGCAATGATAGTGTCCACACAGGGAACATGGCTACAAACACATTACACAAAGTGTGTTACAGTACAATATCTGCCCCACTGATAGGTATGCTGTAGCCATACCTATTAAGTTGTGTGTACAGTTTGTTGTCACTGATATGGTAGGGGGTGACAGTGATGTGTATTAAGAACTGTGGTAACCTTGCTGCATGACTTGCTCACACCTGTGTCCATATTTATGTCTTTCAGGCACGATGTCCCATTGAAGGCTGCCAGCCTACACAGCAGCTGAAAATGAAATCCTGTTGAATGATCTAATACAGCACTATGCAATCTTGTTTGGCCAGGCCGTCCATGATCAGCAAGAGTGGACCACCCTGTGGAATGACCTAGTCCACAGGGTCAATGATGGCCTTCACAACCACAGTTATGAGCAGATCTGGCATCATTGTTTTGACCTGAATAATCTGTAACAGGCCAGCAATGATAGTGTCCACACAGGGAACATGGATGCAAACACATTGCATAAAGTGTGGTACAGTACAATATCTGCCTCATTGATAGGTATGCTGTAGCCATACCTATTAAGTTGTGTGTCCAGTTTGTTGTCACTAATATGGTGGGGGGTGACAGTGATGTGTATTAAGAACTGTGGTAACCTTGTTGCATGACTTGCTCACACCTGTGTCCATATTTATGTCTTTCAGGCATGATGTCCCATGGAAGGCTGCCAGCCTACATAGCAGCTGAAAATAAAATCATGCCGAATGAACTAATACAGCACTATGCGATCTTGTTTGGCTGGGCGGCCTATGATCAGAAGGAGCGGACCGCCCCGTGGAATGACCTAGTCCAGAAGGTCAATGATGTCGGCCTGCACAACCGCAGTTATGAGCAGGTCCGGCATCATTATTCTGACCTGCTTTGCAATGCTCATCGGCATGCTGCTGCAGTCCAAGGGGATCACCTCACCACAGGGGGGGGGCATGCCATCCACCCCCTCGACACGTGTGGAGGAACTCCTGGCCAGCCTCATGGCACCTGCCCATCCAGCCAGCCACCAACCGCCAGACACCTTTGTGGAGGTGGGTGCCACCCACACATTGGCCAAGGAGCATGCAGGTAAGGCCACAGGGCACATCAGTAGACCACTGTTGCGTATACATCTGCATTGGCACAGGTGGATCATGCATATCTGACATGTCATAGATATATTTTGTTGCTGCATAGTAGTGATAAACAGATGTCCATATGTGGTAGTATTGTGGAAATGTACTGTTGATGTATTGTAATACTGCATCCACTCTGTAGCAATTTCACAGGTGTGGCCACTGACTTTGCATCTCTCACCCTCTTATGTAGGTCCCTCTGGGATACTACCAAGGCAGCAGCCTGTAGCTGGTGAGTATGGTTTATGTAGATGCTTGCCAATACACCAGGCATGTAATGGCAATGGTATATTCCATGCACACATCTAACATACCTACCCAGAATGCATGCTGTACATGTGCACATATTGTTGCTGTTAAATGCACAACATCACATGGGTGACCATGATGGGGTATTGGAAAGGTATGTCAGACACCTGCATGATAACTAACATCCTGTCATTGCGGAATGTGTCCACAGGGAGTAACATAATGGTGGGAGACATGGCCTACAGTAGGGAGATGTATGGAACAACACCCATATACAGTGCACCATCAGTGTATATACCTGTAGGACAATGGCAATTGCTGCAGAGATACACTATGGCATAAGGCATTACAGTAGTCCACATTATCAGCTGGGACTAAGCTGTAACATGTGGTGTTCAGTGTATGGGACACTGCAAAGTGACACATGTGTAGGGCTTACTTGTCATGCATCTGCAAAAAGGCTGAAGGAAGGGGGGTGTCAGCATGACACACCAGTGCACTGCAACAGTGATCCTAAGGATGCTAAGAATGGCTGTATCTGCACATAGGCAGGTTTAGGACCTGTGGCAGACGTAACCCTACCCCCCACAGCAATAGTGACAGCAGTGTGTGAACACCAAGGGACGTGCACATGAGCAGATCTTGCAATCATGCAGATTAGGGGGACATGTGTAGGGCAGACTGAACATACACTGGCAAATGCAGATAGACCGCGCTGGTATACCCCTGCCAGGAGTAGTGACTGTTGTAGTACACACAACAAGAGGTGTGACAAACTGTCTTGATTAAGGTGTGCACACATATGCCCACATGGTGTGTATGCATCGTGGTCAGCATCCACACACCTAACACATTCCGTAGACCCTGCATGTGAAAGTACAGGACATATGTCACATATCCGGCTCATGTACTGTTAAGATATGCAGTGATGTGGTCCCATGACAGATCAAGGACGGGTGCTTCATATCAATAAAGGTGTGTACACCCCCCCCATAGCCATGGTATGCTCTGATGGTTGTCAGTGTAAGAGTATTGGATTGGTCATACATGGTCTACTGATGTTGAGAGCTGTAAATTAGATATCAGGCATTCACAAATGACATCTGTCCACATATCATCCCAGGAATGTGTTGCTGGAAAACATAGGGGCTGTGAGCACTAAAGCTGAAATAACCAACATAGTAGTACACATTCAGCAATGGGCTGTACACCTGTGAGGTGTAGTGCACAGTACATGGCAGGGTGCAGAATAGGTGAACAGCAATACTGTGTACAAGGGTGCAGTGGTATCCAGCAGTAGGGGCATCACCTAGTGACACAGCACATGCATCACACACATGTATACTGTTGCTAGCATGGATTGACTATAGCTGCACTACATGCTGTTGGATACCATATGTTATGCATGTTGACAGATGGGTAATAGGAGGGCTGTGTGTACTATCATTGTGCAACCTCACCTGTGTGTGTATGTGTGTGTGTGTGTGTGTGTGTGTGTGTGTGTGTGTGTGTGTGTGTGTGTGTGTGTGTGTGTGTGTGTGTGTGTGTGCATCCTGGTGGGTAGTTAGTTTGCAGGGTCACTCTGGTGAAGTGGAGGGAGGTTGATGCATTTAGGATGTGTGTGTGCATGTGTGGGTGTTTGTGTGGCTGGCCATGTATGCACATGTGTGATTGTGGGGTGTTCATACAGCAGTACCTCCCTTTGGGATCATGCAGTACATGGACATGCACTGCCACAATACACACCAGGAATACTTGTCATGTATGTAATCATGGGACAGCTGATAGTATAATATGGTCTGTAGCATGGAACAGGCATTGAGAGTGAAGGTAGACACCAGGTACACCCTTAATATCGCATTCAGCAGAGAGCTCACCTACAACCCACATATGCAGCATTGCAGATGCATTGGGGAAGTACTAGTCAACATCAGGGAGTGTATCCATATATTACAGTTGTCACATGATAGACTGATTGAGCAGCATATCTGGCATTTACTGAGCATTACATACACATGACACACCAGTGCGTGATATTATGGAGTGAACATAGTAACCCACACATATAGGAGCCATGCTCATGATGTCTGGACATACACAGGGTGAACACCGAATGACAGCAGTGAGGCCATCTAAAACCACTACACACAGGTCAGGCAGGTAATGTAGTAATAGGTCTTGTGTTGTGATTGCTTGTGTAGGCATTTAGAGGGCTGATATGTTAATGAGTGGTATCAATGTGTGTATGTTACTAAGTGTGATGCAGGATGGGGTACACATGGACATATATGTGGGACTGTTTGTAATGTCATGGACAGGTAGGTATTACGGTGGTGTGTGTGTGTGTGTGTGTGTGTGTGTGTGTGTGTGTGTGTGTGTGTGTGTGTGTGTGTGTGTGTGTGTGTACTGTTAGGCAATGCTGTACAGCTTTTAAAGTGCATTTATTGTTTTCCCCCACAGGTGGTGAGGTGGGTCAGGGTCCCTTCTGCATGCAATCTGATGTTGGTGTCCATACAGACACCAAAGATGATGATAGTACTGTTGAGGCACAGGTGGGGTTGTCAGGGGCTGAAACAGCTCCATTATTTGACATCCCCCTTTTAACCACCCCAACCCTGCATACAGTTTCCATGCCTATACATACCTGATCACCAGTGACCATAGTGGAGGGAAAGCTGGCGTTTGTTGGCTGTGAACAGGAAAGTGTGGTAACCATGCCTACTGTTTCTGGTCAGAGCAGGCATAGCCAGATGTCCAGCAGGGCACCACATAAGCAGATGTCCCAGGGTGCTCATGGTAGGGCCATTGGACATCATACCCCTGGCAGAGGCGACATAGCTGGTACCAGCAGGCGTATGTTTCAGGCTGTCATGGAGGTGCAGGCATGTATAGAACGTTACACCAGACACGGGCTGAGGCTGCAGAGGGCTGCTCTCACACCTGCAAGCTGGCTGGTACCATCCATTCATTAACTGAGTTCATGGATAGATGGTCTGGTGAGATGATGGCACTCATCGACCATGGTCTGTCTGTTCTTGAACGTGTGCTGGTAGTGCAGCAACGGCCGTGTGGACATAGGCCAGCAAAGACAACAGCTGACAGTCAACATGGATGTGCTAGGACACCAAGTGGCTCCCATAGTGGCAGTACCAGCCCCGGCACTGTGAGGGGTGCTGTCCACACCACACCACAGCAGACCATGAGCACGTGATCCTAGCCAGCCCCAGGAGGGACCTGGTACCAGCGGATATTTGTCATTGTCAGGTGAGAGTAGCACATCAAGGCCTGTACCTGCATGGACCCCCTGGCAGGCACAGTCCACATGTCCATGGCTGGAGACAGTGAACTGCACACCCTGCCAGGTATGGTCTGCAGCTTTCTATAAACACCTGTGTAGGGCAGCCACATGGTAGAACTGCATGCATGCATACCCACACACAATGCAAACACACCTAGGGCAACCTCATGCCTACACACCACATCACCACACCCAGTTCATCTTGATACACCCCCTCACCCACACACATGGTGTCAAATGTATAGCCTACCCTTGGCCTCTGGCAAACCAACAACATATCCTGTGCAAATGATGATACCTGTGCCACATCTCTGTCATCCATACCATCTATGCAGGGACAGACTACTATGGTTCTGATGCACATGGTGACTGTACTACAGTGTACCAAAGTACTGCAGTGTAACATGTTGAAATGAGTAAAATGTAATGCATATATGTCAGTTAGTGTAGCCATCTAGCAATGTTGCTTTATAGCTGTTAGTAACACTGGTTGATTGTGGTCTCTATAATGTTATCCATTTGTGTTGTAGATGTACATGTGTCAGCATGAGGATGCCCTGTGCATATGATGATACCTGTGCCACATCCCTGTCATCCATACCACCAATGCAGGGACAGGCTAATATCGTTCTGATGCACATGGTGGCTGTACTACAGTGTACCACAGTACTTCAGTGTAACATGTTGTAAGGAGTAAAGTGTAATGCATATATGTCAGTTATACAGGTTCTTCTTGTGGCTGCTGTGCATCCTGCATCGTCATCCCATACTCACTCACCAACCTTCACTGCCAAATTGTTTTACTTACCAGCCCTGCCCTCCTGGACATCCAACACAAATATCAGATACCAGGCACACCCAGTGTGTCTCTTTCCACTACAAAGAAAAGTCTACCTCCTTCCAGAAGTGAACTCCAAGGATTAAAAGAAACTCACCAACCTTCAATGTCAAATTGTTTTGCTTACCAGCCCTGCCCTCCTAGACATCCCAGACTAATTTCAGATACCAGGCACACCCAGTGTGTCTTTTTCTCCTACAAGGAAAGTCTACCTCCTTCCAGAAGTGACCTCCAAGGATTAAAAGAAAGTATGTTAATAGATGTACTATCTCCATTACCTAAATGAGATTAAGCTCCACCACTTGCCTATACTAGTATAGGATCATGACCGGAATAGCCAGCAGCCATACCCCTTGCATTGGGACCCTCACCTGCCTTATCTTATCCTTACAATTCCTATTGTTTGAGCTTCTCTTTGCCTTTTATTGATAATTCTACCTTTTCAAATATAATACTCTACCCCCCCCTCACACCTGCCTTATCTTGGTCTCCCACTTCTTATTCCTCTGAATTTCTCTATGCCTCTTACCTTTCCACCTCCTACACTGGTTCTATTTACTACAACTATAAGATTGTCCACTATATGGCAGTCTTTATCCTTCCATAACCTCTCTCCTCTCTCTCTTCTTCGCTCACTGTACTCATAAAAGCTAGATTTCCTGCTCACTCCATTACAACCCCCTTGGTATCAGTCCCTAACTGTCCCCTGAATTTCTTTCATACCCCATCCCCTATGCCTTTATTCTAAGCATCCCTCTACCCACTGCTTACCTTCCTCTGTACTCACCTTGCACTCCACTGATTGTTTTTCTCACTGGCCTGCTTTTTCTCCTTCCTTGGTCTCTACCTTGCTACCCTACCTGTTTATAACCAACTCTATTTTCTCTCTTTCCCTCTCTCCTAACTTTTTAAACTTCTCTCATTGCCCCATAGAACCTATTGGTTTCATTGCCCCCCATGATATCTGTGAACTTCCCTCTTTCCCACACCCATCCTTACAACCTGCTCAATATACCTTAATAAGGTGATCCTATATCACTACTTCTGCCTCGCTCTGCCTTCCGGACAGTATCTGCACACACCTGCCCTACTCCTCCCCCTCCCCATCTACATCCACCCTAAACTTATCATAAGGACCTAATCACCCATGGCGCCATCTTTAAACCCCTGGTTCTTCTCGTGGCTGCTCTGCATCCTACCTCGTCATCCTATACTCTGTGAGTACATATCTGTTTAACATGGTTTTTGGTGAATTATTGTTTGTACCTTAACCTGTTGAGACCTGCTCTAGTTCAGTCTGTAGTATAGCTCATACCCTAATTTTTAGGTATATATTCTCAGATAGTACACTTATGGAATGTCTTCATGGAATGACTAACAGAGCATAAATGTACCCCTGCTACGTAATGTGAAATCTGTATGTTTCCATTGATACTGTGCTCTGAAAACTGCATTTCGTTGCATTTCTCTAGCATACCTGAGATGTTTATCTTGTTATTTATGGCTCCTATATATTTGTTGCCTTAATCCTGGTATGCTTCCTGTATTTAGTACCATAGATGATTATCCTGCTGAAAGTGCTCATGAAAAAGTGTGACTCAAACCTGCTATGTTGTAATTCTTACAGTGTATTTATAGCAGCTTATTTTGAAGCAGTAGCCTCCTGGGTTTTACCCCTGTGTTTTTTCTTTTATTAAACACATTACTCCATTACTCTGCCGCACAATGTGGCATACACACCTACCACTACTGTTTCTCTCCTTAAACACTTTATTTTTCTTTTTATTAAAGACATTCCCTGAGATTCATGAAGCTCGGCACAAGGACTGTTTTAACCTTGCGCCGAGCATCATCCTTACAGATGGTGCAGCAGCACCATATGAATATTGATGAGCGTGCACTGCCGCACCCTCGATGTGCACAGGAAATGTGTATGAGTGCAGAGGGCATGTTTAAGTGCTCTACGGAGGTGTAAACATGCCCCCACAGTTGCACAACCTACATTGCTTACTATTAGAGCCCACCTCTAATAGTAAGCAATTAATTTAGTGTCCGTGGATACTGAAATGAATGCTAAGCATACAAGAGTGTCCACGAACACTGAAATAAAATTAAAGTAGTAAACACACAAGCTCATAGTGGAATGTTGAGCCCCGTCCCTAGAACTATCACAATTAGATTCCCCCTGTCCCTATTTTACATTTGTATTGCTTCATTATTGAAAGTGTAAGTGAAGCACAGCGTGTTTGCACGTCATTGGCCTCTGCTTAGTGTAGCTTACACATCAAAACCATCCAAATAGAAAATAACATGTGGAATCAACATTAACATCAATAGTGTAATGGTTAGAGCATCCGCCTAATGAACAGGCATGTATGGTTTGAGTCCCACTATAGCACATATCATTTTCCATGTGGAATGTGTATATGAACATATTTATTCATCCTTTTGCTGTATAACCTACATAAAAACATGTAAATGTGAACTGGATTACTGCATGAAATGTTTAACTGATGTCATTCAATCAAAGTGGTAGCGTCATAATGAATAAGGCACTAGTAAGCAGGTGTAAGCACAAATAAGCAGTAGTAAACATATATAAGTACCAGTAAGCAAGTCTAAGTGTATTTGCGAGGGTGTAAGCAGTGCCCACACACATTAAGCATAGTAGAAGCTTACTGAATAACAAACTGTAATTGGAAGATAGCACAGACTACCATCACACAAACATGCACACACCCGCTCACAACTGCTTTGAAGTCCCTTAATCACTCTATACCCAACAGCTCGTGTTCTGGCCAGCAACAAAATCAACAGCCAATGCAAGGCTAGAACTCAGGACCCTGTACATCACAGTAGTTAACCACTACACCACGATAACAACACATATAAAAGAGGTATCGGCAAACTAATCCTCACCATAGGGAAATCAAATCAAACATGTGAATTGAATCCATGTACAGTGTAATGTTCTATAGCCTGCTACAGACCATAAATATGTGAATTGGAGTACTGCAGTAAACAGAGTTTTTTGTGTGTTTTTTGTGTGTTTTTCGAGTGTTTTGTGACAATAAAGCTGGTTTTAATTCTTCGGAGATCTTCATTCCTGGGACTGCACTCCTTTTGGATTTAGAGTTGAGGTGTCACTGTAATAAAGTTATGAAGTCCCCAGGACACATACAGTGTATGTACACATGAATCATGGATACCAGACACATATATAACCTGTAAAGAATAAGACATAGCTTAGCCTTTTCAAAACCGGCCAATTACGGACAAGTGTGGGAATCCGGCCCTACTTAAACCGAAGACGCAGGAATACAGCTCATAACTGGTTGTAGCATCCCCCTGTAGGCAGATTGGCTGGGAGTGGGAGAAGGCACTCAATTTAGAGCACAGCACTGAGGCATCCAGGAGTCCAAATTCATGGTATGGCTCCTGGTTAAGCACCATGACAGGAGACTACTGCAGGGCCAGTACCAGGGCTCACTGTACAAAATGGAGGCCTGGGACAGTCTCCCCTGTGATCTTAGTAGTGCCACAGGTATCACCCGGACTGGTGAGTAGGTCAGGCACCACCATGCAGACCTGAAGCAGCAGAGGGGGGATGTCCTGGAACAGTGGATCCAGGAAGCAAGGCAGATGTAGAATGCCCCAGAACTGAGTAAGTACTTCTTCCACTATGTAGTTAGTAATTGCCTAGCTTGTGTATACTATGGATAGGTATGACTAAGTATCACTGTACTTCTCTGACAGCTGCAGATGAGTGTTCTGCGAACCAGCAAGCCTATGATGCTAGGCTGCAAAGGATGTGTCACGAGGCAGGTTAGTAAATAGCCTGCATGTACTGTCATAACACATAAATGTAAGAGCCTCAGAAAGTGTTGTATCAGTATACAGAATTGTGTAATATGCTGCGAATAAAGGTGTAACCCCTGCATTGCTTCTGTTTACTCTGCAGTCATAAGTTGTTGTACTGTTGCAGTTATTAAATAGTACTGTTGTAGTAAGCAGTGTTACCCACACTGTGGCATGCAGATAAAATGTGTATGAAGTGTATAACAATGTTGGAAGTGCAAACAGGTCAGTCATATTAGACTAAATACATTGTAAAGCCTCACAACAATTGCCTGATAGCATAGTGTACAGTGATCTTAACTGTAATGCTTTTGTCACACACAGCAGGGCTTTGGATCCCAGGAGTGTCAGTAAGTTGTATGCATAATCATTCCACACAACTGCACACAGTTTGTTAGAATGTTCAGAGAGAAAGCTGTATGCATACATATATACACTTAACAACTGTACAGAGTTTTCTAGAAAGCTTAAATAGAAAGAGGTTTGCATATTCATACCTCTCAACTGTTCCAATCTGCCCAGTATGTCCTGATAAATGGCCCACATCACCTGCCTTTTGCCCTGTTCCCCTGACAAATTAGTGTGATGATCCAAGAAATGTAGGCAGCTGTTAATGACATATAACTGATAGTCAGACTTGTACATAGTCAGAGAATGTACATGCAAACATACCTGTCATCCCAGCATCTTACCCAAAGTGTATGACAGCAGTCTCAAAACATGTTGCATTAACACCTACATCGTGTCAAGACTGTACGTAAGACACAGGTCCCTTACATACTAATCTACAAACATACCATTGTACAATATAATGCCATTGGGTAGTGTAATAATACATGAAAGGGACAGACCACTGCAGTGACTACGAATGTTGAAAACTACAAGGATTTATTAGTTGTTAATTGAACTCTTTCTCTCTCACCCCTACCATATGTGCAAAAATAACTGATTTACACAACTCATTTGGTATGTCTACACTCCTAACCTTAGCTGGGACATATGTCCTATTGGTTTATAAATATTCACATCTATTTCTATGCATGTGCCATGTTAAAATACTCCCATATTAGTGTCCTGTTGCCATCAATGGAACCTGCATGTTGTTGTAATGGCCACTATTTACACATATATATGCATGTGTTCTGACTGCTCTGCAACTATTTTATATCTGGTGGACTGGGAATACCTATGCATGCTGTTATAACTGATCATTAATGCTGCTGATTATTACTAACCCATATCTGCCTTAAACATGCTACAACATAGCTCATATGGGAAGGCTGGTCACAGTGGGCCCACCTGTCCCACCTCAGCTGGCCATGGCACCGGGCACCAACACATCAGGGGCCCAGCCTGGGACCTCCTCATCCATTGGCCCTGCACCACCTTTGGGTGGAACCACTGCAGGGGATGGGGCTTGGTCCCCCCCCCGGGAATGGGAGCAGACAGGAACCTGTCACCCGTGGTATGGTCCGGGCCGTGGTGCGTAGGGAGCTCAACAGGGAGATTCGAGGCCACCTATGCCAGCTTGAGGGCCGAGTGGCACAACTAGAAGGTGATCCTTCCCCTCCTAGACAGCCCCCAGCACAGCTACCTTCTGGGCTGTGAAGGTGCAGTGGTGACTGTCCATGGGTGGGGACCTCTGTCCCACTGTATCCATTTGTGGGCTCATGGGCTTGCGACTTCCAAACACCCCACCCCGTCCAAGGTGTTCCTCCCATATGTGTCATATACCACCCCTGTACATGTCTTGTTTGTCTTGTCTGTCATCCTACCCAACCTATCCTCCCTGGTCATACCTACTCTCCTTCCCCAACATCCCACTCTCACCTAAACATAAAAGAAAAAAGGGCAATCTGTTCCCGCAAATAAAAGCACGCCCCATACATAGTTGTCCATTTCACACACGTGTCCACTGGACACATGTAAACATTTCTAATTGGCATCACAACATACTATTGTTGTCCTCACCCCTCTCTTAGGGTTGTGAGAGTCCAAATGTACAGCCAAATTTATTGCATATGCACAGCCATTGCTGTAGAAGAAATGGACAGCTATGGACCTTCCCTACACCCTTCCTGCACATCCCTACCTATCTTGCCTACTGACTTTCCCTCTTTGTGCCCCTTTTTCACCACTTTCCTATCACCCCTTTTTTCTTTTCTGTTAAAGAAATTAGCGCATGGGTAAGCGGGAGTAATCACTTTTAAGCAGCAGTGAGCAGGTTTCAGCCTGTTTGCGTGTGGGTAAGCACTGCCTGCACAGGTTAAGCAATCAAGAAGGTAACTGAGTGTAAGGAACTGTAACCAAAAGTAACCACCGCTTACATTCGCGCAAACCCATGCACACCCGCTCAATTGCTTAAAAGTGCCTTAATCACTCCATATCCAACGACCCTTGTTCTGCCCAGTAACAAAATAAACAGCCTCTGCAAGGCTTGAAACCAGGACCCTGCACACCACAGCCAACGTGATTTACCACTAAGCCATGGCAGATATACAGACATTGGATGTTATCACAAACATATCATCCAGCACAATCATTCAACAATATAGGAAATGTATTTCATTATGTAGATGTATGTGTGTGTGTTTATGTCCATATATATATATATATATATATATATATATATATATATATATATATATATACACGTATACATACATATAGATATATATAGATATATCAAGAACATACCATGTGACAACAAAGTATTAAAAAAGAATGAAAAGGGAAACACTAGCAACTCCTGTATTAGTTAGTGGTGTTGTCCTATGTAATATCAAGACTCCGTCAGACAGACATATGTCATTAATACATGCAAACATTTGTACCTTGCCCAAATACATTACTTTGAGCATTTTATATACATTAACAAAACAGTTCCTGTCCAGTCATTATGTGAGAATAGTACTCTTGCAAGGTGCTGTGTGCAACATCATCATCATCATTAAAAAGTTAAATGGGGTAACCATAGAGGGACTGTTAGTGTCGTGTGTACAATGGGGTCATCTGCATCACGTGTACCTGGAACCTTTAGGAGTCATGTGCATACCAGGATTGTGTGCCTGAGAGAGGGGTGAGGATAACAGTAGTATGCTGTGATGCAAATTAAAAAGGTTACATGTGTTTAGTGGACAAGTGTGTGAAATGGACAGCTATGTATGGGGAAAAGTTGTTCTGGGAACAGATTGGCCTTTTGTTTCCATTTTCGTAAGGTGAGAGTGGGATGTTGGGGAAGGACAGTAGGTATGCTCGTGGAGGATAGGTTGGGTAGGATGACAGACAAGACAGACAAGACAGCATACAGGGGCAGTATATGACACATGTGGGGAGATACATCTTGGACGGAGAGGGGTGTTTGGCAGTCAAAAGCCCATGAGCCCCTAAATGGAAACAGTGTGACGGGGGTCCCCACCCATGAGCAGCCACCACTGCATCTTCACAGCCGCAAAGGTGGCTGTGCTGGGGGCTGTCTAGGAGGGGCAGGTTCACCCTCTAAATGTGCCACTCTGCCCTCAAACTGGCATAGCTGGCCTCAAAACCCCTTATTGAGCCCCCTGGCCTGGCCTGGACTGTACGACGGCTGACAAGTTCCTGTCTGGACCTGCTCCCATGGGGGCAAGCCCCATCCTCAGTGGCAGTTCCACCAGAAGGTGGTGCAGAGCCAACAGAGTTGGAGGTCCAAGGCTGGGCCCCAGACTTGCTGGTGCCCGGTACCATGGCCTGCTGAAGTAGGACAGGTGGTTCCGCCAGGACCTCCAATCTCATACAACCTATGGTGTTGCAGTTTTAACACAGATAAGGCTTAGTAATAGTCAACAGCATTCAGGATTACTTATAACAGCATGCATAGATATTACCATCAACCCAAGGCAGCAGATGTCATACATTTGTAGAGGGAGCACAACACATGTATATATACTGCATGACATCTGTCCAAAGTGTAGATGAGTTGTGACTGCAGCTATGAACAGTGGCCCGTTATTGGCATGTCACTGTGATAACCTCAGACAGTGACTATCATACCACTGTTTCATGTGATGTATATCCAATCAGGGATGCAATGACAGTAACTCTCATCACTGTCACTGTGTACTGACTGCAATCCTCACACTATGCTTCTGCAGTTCACAGATGTGTGTTCTGTGAGTGACACAAGAAACAAATGGTTCCACACACTGACCAGTCCATAGATGACTCTACTGATGGGGGGTTTCTTGTCAGTTATTAAAACATGCAGACTAGCCATTACCACACACAACCTGTTAAATTGGCAGTAGTCTGAATGAAGCATAGCTACACTTACATGCTGTAGTCATGTCTGGCACATCACCCTCCTGTCTTTAGGTTATTTTCCACTGTGTATGTTGTTTGAGGAATATCCAGATTTCATATGTGATGCATTTTACCAAACACCAGATCCAGGTTCCACTCACAGCGACGGTCATGGGCAAACACCAATATGATGTTCTTAGATATTGTACTGTGTTTCCATGCAATTGGCTATGAGAATGTCACCACAGCTATTCCACATGCAATCAGCTAGAGGGGGACTGCAGTAGGTGCAGAGGCCATCACCTGATCATGACCATCACATACAAAACACAAGCTGCTGCTGAGCAGGTGTACATCTCCACATCCAAAGAATAGTGTGTGGGAGGGACAGACAGAGGCAAAGTACATCAGAGAAGGGCTGGGAGTCTAAAATCTAAGCATCTTCTGTCACACACCTACCAGTACAGGGGTTCAAACCCCTGACTGACTAGCCATTACTATTACCAGTGCATGCAGTTACTCCATTCGCCACATAGCTGACATGTTGGTGTGCTGTAAGAACATATATGTGTGCTGGTGAGCGACATCTGCAACAGAGATATAGTAGACATATATTAGGTGTAGCACACATGGCTGTCCACATGAACAGATGTCATTGTTAACACAACCATACTCTCTAAGGGACTCAGACACATTGGCACACTTTGGCAGGCTCACAAATACATTTCCTAACTGCTTAGTTTGCCACACTACAGTAATGCACAAGTATTACATGCACCACAGGGGTTACCCTGAGGTTCTCTGGGCTAGGACATGTGAACATGTCTGACATCAGTCAGTATGCCAATGGGAGTTATACTGGGTGTAACTGTGGTTGGGGACAACATACCCCACATGTAGACACAAGGTGCCAGTACTGACATGCATGTGTGCATTGCTTCATGGGTGTGTAGTGGTTGGCTGTGCAAGATGACTGTACAAGGCTGGGTGAGGGGTAATCCTTGGCATCAGGCCACCTGACAATGTCCTGCAGTGTGGTTCAGGGGTGTAGTGTCTGCAATGTCCTACACAGATGGGTATTGCATTAACCATCCTATCATTCTGGTTACTATTGTGTGTGGCCATTGTTTTGCAATGCATGCCATGTCTGTGTTTGATAGTCCTTGACATGGACATTGCCTAGGATGTGCATGTCCCACATTAATGTACAGTGACATGTCTAAGTGTAGCTGGTTTGTCTGGCACATGTTATGTACACAGACTGTTATCATCAGATGTGCCAATCCTGGCCTGATGTGGCAGGACCTGCTAATAGACAGCATGTTGACCCTGAACCTGCATTGATGACATGATACAGGTATTCCCTGGTGTCAGTGGCATCTGTCCATACAGGGTGTGTAAGGCACTGTATGTCCTTTGTGGAGCACATTTGATGGCACCACATATGTTGCAGGTGTCCAGTGGGGAACATAGTGAAGGCGCATTGTCCGCAATTATGTACCTATTGCACTGGTGGACAGGGTGCCATGCCCTCTGCAGCCCACTTCAATCACACCATGCCTACTATCTGTCAACAATGTGCAGGGTACTAGCAACATAGTGGGATTTTCTAGGCAAGTGTGTTTGTGTATGACATATGGGTTCAGACCGTGTTCTGGATAATAGTAGGGTTGGTTACTTTGTTCACTAGGCCTTTTGCCAGATGCAGGGGCATGGCTTGCCAACCCAGTCTCTTGGCTGATTGAAATCTGTAATCCTATTGAGGTGGACATTGTGACATATAATATGGCCACCATATAGGAAAACTACAAAACCGCTACTCAACATTTCCAGTGGTAATACACTCCCAGCCACCTCCACACAGGCTCTGACTGACAAACACACACAAAAACACCAGTCATGTGTTGGAATAGAACTCCTAACCTAACTAATTTATCACACTACAGCATTACACAGTTATAGCAGGCACTAGGGAGATTACTGGGCTACCCCATCCCCAAAGGTGTATTTCACAAGGAATGACAGCAGCAGGATTACCAAAGTAGAGCATTGTAAATGTCCTGCGAGTGAGTAGGCTATAGCATTGCTCCCTACACAGACATTACACACATAACTGCCATGGTTGTGGATGGAACCCTACCACAGTTCTAAATCACACTCCAGCAGTACACAGTTACCCGACATGCTACAGAGATTACTGGGTTACAGCAGTCCCAGAGGTGTGTTTCTAGGTGGGTGACATCAGCATCCTTGCCAAAGTTGAGTATGTGAATTGTAAGGAGTGGGCGTACTCTAACAAATATTGTTCTCTTCTGAGGCAGATAGACACACAGTTAGCAATTCTGGGATTAGAACACCTCCAAAACCAGTTTAGCACACTACAGCATTACGTAGTTACAGGATGTGCTACAGAGTTTACTGGGTTACAGCAGCCACAGAGGTGTATTTCTAGGCGATGGCATCAGCATCCTTGCCAAAGTTGAGTATATGAATTGTAAGGAGTGCACGTACAATAAAAAAGCATTGTTCCATTCGCAGGCAGGCAGACACACAGTTGGCAAGCTTGGGATTAGAACACCTACCAAACTAGTTTATCACACTATTGCATTACACAGTTACAAGATGCTCTACAGAGATTACTGGGTTACAGCAATCCCAGAGGTGTATTTTTAGGTGGGTGACATCAGCAGGATTGCCAAAGAAGGGCATTTCAAGTGTACTGCGAGTTGTACATGTCTTTTAACTATGTGTACCCGCTGCTTACTGTCACAAAAATACATGTACACCCACTTAAAAGTGTCTTATTCAGTCCTAAATGACATTATCAGCAACCCTTGCAGGTCTTGACCCCTGGACCATGCACACCAAGGTCAATGGACTTACCACTAGTCCATCTGGGTTGTATACATGTTTCATGGTTTTTATAATACACATTTTACTACAGGTATTCCACAGTACTGAAAACAAATGGGACAGTCACTTTGTGTACATATGTACAGTACCCTTGAATGTACTGTACTCTGTGAAACAACATAGACAAGTCTACATATCTACAACTGTTATAACGAAATACTAAATACATATATGCACTTATGGGATTTGTACACACACACACACACACACACACACACACACACACACACACACACACACACACACACACACACACACACACACACACACATATATATATATATATATATATATGCATATACACAGACACAGCTATAGCCATATATATAAATGTGTCTGAACACCCTTTGTTACACAGAAGGGTTCCAAAGGAATTGACATGTACACAAAACAGAGGCAACTCTTGTATGATAACATTTAAATCTTAATCAGTTCACCAGAGAAGGGATGGTTGTTGTGTATGTGGAGTTTGGGGTGGAGAATGATGGCTAAGGAAATATACCCCGGGGATTGTGGAGTCTGGGTGGGGGAATGATGAGTATGGAAATACACCCAGAGGACCCCTTCTGTGTCACTGCTTGACAGTGGCACAGGAAAATAACATATCCAACAGTAGTCATTCTTGGCTGTCTATTCTTTTCTATTCCTAACTATGTAATACTTTGTAGACTCCACTCACCACAGATGACTACCATGGTGTGCAGCATGGTAAAAGACAAAACACATGTGTATGCCTGGCTACAGGGTAGTCACACACACACAAACACACACACACTTGCCAGTATTGTGCTTACAAGTCTTGCCTATGTAAAGATAACTAGTAGAGTGGTAAGCAGTTGGGATATGTGCCACAGAACCCATACAATTACACTTAATCTGATTCTGCTTCTGAGCTGGGTGACATCACAGGACTGATTACTTGCAGTGTGGAGGGGGCAAAAGGGTGGTTTAGCAGATGACAAGGATAAAGGCCAGGGCAAAAGGTGGTTTCTCTTTGGAAAGCAGTAAAATCCAATATCATGACAGGATGCAGACACAAATACACACCTACAACCATTTGCTGACACACACAGTTGCCAGTGGTGGGATCAGAAGTCTTGCCTATCTACAGATCCCTATTACAGTACTACACAGTTATAGGTTCATAGGTAGGTCCTAGGCTATTGGCCCTGGGGTCTATACAAGCCCAGCCAAAAAGGTACCCTGGCTTTTGCCACCCAAAAAAATTATTTTCCTGTGCCACTGTCGAGCAGAGCCACAGAGATGATCCCAGGGGTGAATTTCCTATTTCCCATCCAGTCATCAAGATTTTTCTTGAAGAGTGATAATGAGGAGCTTTGCTTGATATAGGTTCATAGGTACCGCACCACAGAGATTACACATTTCAAGGCAGTCAGAATGCCCTTCTAAGATTGAGGACATCAACAGGGATACTGACTGTTAAGATGTACATAGCTATAAACCTGTGTGTTTAAAGTAGGAGTCCATTACAACCTGTATGCACAAACAAGACATATCATCTGCAGGTAAGACATGGGTAGGCCTGAGAGGTATAGTTGTAGCACAAGCCCTGTACCGGAGTATGCCCATCTGTGGAATGGACAACTATTATCACTATACAGGGTTACAGTGGTTATGCTCATACACATAGAATCACAGGACTTGTTTGGATGCATTGACTCCAATTACACAAGGTGGCAGTGGGCATGCTCATACACTTAGTAGCACAGGGTTGTTTGGGATGCACTCTGGCTACAACTACACAAGGTTATACTGGGCATGCTCATACACTTAGTAGCACAGGGTTGTTTGGGATGCACTCTGGCTACAACTACACAAGGTTATACTGGGCATGCTCATACACTTAGAAACAAAGGGCTTGTTTGGATGCACTGACTCAAATTACACAAAGTGGCAGTGGGTACGCTCATACACTTAGCAGCACAGGGCTGTTTGGGATGCACTCTGATTTTAACCACAGAAGGCCACAGTGTGCATGCACATACATTTAGATGTACAGAATATGTTATAATGGACTCCTGTTGTAAACACACAGGTTTACAGCTATGTACATCTTAACTGTCAGTATATATGCATATCATACATGTTTACTACCAGATACCTGTATGTGGCCCGTAAATGATATATCTGCGTCTGTGCTGTGTGATACACATGCATACATGTACATGAAGTACTGACATATATATGTGAAGTATACACAATCATGCATGTGTGAAAGTGACAGACAATTGGTTAACTGGGACACACAGGTGGATGCAAAGTACAACATGTGTCAGCACACATTGCTGCCCTGAAAAGCATACATTGGTATCAGGCTGTGGACAGTGGCATTATACTTGGAACAGTGGCATGTGCAAGCATAATATGTGAGCCCCATTGTCTAATGGTACTGAGGTGCAGGTGTCAAGATAACTTCTCCCGGCCGTGTTAGTAGTTGCCATTATTAGCAGGACTGCTCCACTAAGTATATCTGACATTGGTCATCTACACAATATCTGCTGCTGTCCGTCACCTTAGATGTAGCATTTGATACCAAGCACAATACTGCCACTCGCAGTGATGTCATAGTACGAGTGGCAACTGCTTGACCAAAACAATGAGCCAATGTCCTGCTGTAATTATGAGGTTGTCCAGTGTCTGTCATTCCGGGATGATATGACTGAAAGAAGACAAGCCTTTGTCACAGATCACATGCATCCATGATTCAACGGAGTGTGGATAATACCTAGATCACATTTACCCACATAGTGCCATTCCAAGGCAAATGTCCTAAACACAGAAGTAACACGCTGACACCTACAAGACAACTGCATTGGATGCTTATGCTAACCAGTGCTAGATGTGTGGCTTTCATAATCCACTTGCTTAATGTAGAACCTACAATGGGGAATACTGACATCTGTGCAGTGAGGAACACCTGGCTGAAGGCTCTGTAGTGCACAATAGCACTACATACTATATAACTCAGATCCAGACATGTGGGCCATAACACTAGTATGGACCACTCCAGGTGGTGGTGTCCACATATTCATAAAGACTACTCACAAGTAAAGACCACTATCCAACATAATGCATCACAGATGCATCAGGTAGAGGTGACAGTGGCAAAAGCTTCATTCTAGGTTGTATCCTCAAATACATCCCCCACCATGTTCTCAGACTACCAACACACATCCATAAATGTGGTATGAAATAGTATGGTACAACATCAAATAACCTTTGACTGGTGGACTGTACCTAGCCCTACATCAACAGTGCAAAGTACCCATGTACTGACACAGTTGCATAATGTGTTATGCAATACAATAATACCACTGTTTGTAACCAGGTCATTTGTACACATACCAGGGTCCCTCGGATGTTGTCAGCATTAACACAGATGACTGTTGCTGTACACCAGTAAACAACACCCTCATGGTTGGATATGACCTAGATGTACCTGCCCTGGATATGTACATCCCACACTCATACAACATAAATGAAAATACCATAGCTGTTGTTGCCCTTTGTACATACAGGTGGCTACATTCATTACACACATGCACATGGAAGATAGGTCCATGGCTGCTGAATGCTAACAGTACATAAGGTTTGATATCTCTGTTGACAGAGGTAATATTCCCTCTCTACTGGTTACCCATGACACCTATCATATCATATAACAACCCATGTGGCATGTATGTCATTAGACATGTCCACCAAATGCAATGCCTACAAACATACCTAAATAACAGGATCGCAGGACCTACACACATGGCCTGTATTGACAGACTCAGGGAAATACAGCTATGCTCTGTATGTTCCTGAGTAGTTACAGGTGATATGTCCATGACATGTACAGCCATGTGTGACCCACAGCTCCTACATATACCCCATGTCAACAACTGCAAGCCATGCATGCTGTGTGCTGTCTGGACATTAACCTTATTACCACAATAGCCAGAACGTGCAGGGATGAGATGTATACAAGCCACAGACCTCAGACATGCTTGAATAAGTGTAATGCCTAGCTCAAACAGAGCACATTGCTGGCACTCTTCCAGTAATCATGAGGTGTGTGTGGCAAATATGATGTGTGTGTGTGGCAAATATGATGTGCTCACTGTTGACCATTACAGTGCCCTGGCTTCACAGTGGAACTGTCAACTAACAGTTTGTGGGATCATGATATGTAATATTGTTGTGTGTGTGTCTTGCCAATATGTGTTGTTGGCATAAATGTACACTTAGCTACTCAGTGAAGGTGGTTGTGTGTCCTACCAGTACATGAATACAACATCCATTATGGTGTAATGCTAAGCTAGGGTTCACACATGGCTTGGGGAAGGTGTCAAATGTATCCTCATGACCTGCTAGTCCACTTACTGATGGAGACTGCATATGTGTACATGTACTGATGTGTGTTTAGATTCCATGCATGTGCAGTGTCTGATGTTTGAAGGTGACTGTTGTCTTAGTACATCATGCAGTTGCAATGCAGCCTCAACATTGCCAACTGTATATGCTGATATGCTCAAAGTACAGTAAGCAGTACTTTAGGTATGGACAGATGTTTGGACATAACTACTAAGTGGTGGGGCTACTTTGCAGATGAATGATTACTGAGGACAGCTCACAGGTGTGTTACAACCATTCCTACAATAACCTGTGTAACTGCTAAACTATTGTTTTGTTAATTGAAGGGGAAGTGACACTGAAAGCAAACCTCTTGACACCTGTAACAGTAACACCTCGCCTGTACATATATTATGAATATATCAGCACAGCTGGCAAAGGAAAGAGTCAGTACACTTTGTAGCACATGCAATAGTGCTGTAACTCTGTAATACCTATCATGAGATAGACTGGTGTTTGATTCACAGTACTGGCACGTGTGGGTGTGTCCATATATGTCACATATGGTGGGGAAAACATCCCAAATGTTTTTCACTCTCCTGTACACTGTTGTAACACTGTTGTAGACATCTGTACAGACTGAAGTGTAGAAAGCAAGACGTAGGCAGGAGTTTGAATCTCACACATGTCAAGTGTCTGTATTTGTCTGATACAGGTGTATATCTTTGTGAATGCCACAGTGTGTGTGTGTGTGTGTGTGTGTGTGTGTGTGTGTGTGTGTGTGTGTGTGTGTGTGTGTGTGTGTGTGTGTGTGTATGTATGGCTGTCTGGTCCTTGGGGCAAGGCTATATTTTGCCATAGTGAAATGATAAGACCCCCTCCCCCATCCACTCAATGCAATCTAGTATCCCTGTTGATGTCATCAATCTTAGAAGGGCATTCTAACCACCTGTAAACATGTATGCCCTGGGGTGAGGCTTGTTGTTACATAGCCTTCTGGTGAACCCTCCTCCCCACATACACTCACCGTATTCTAGTCCCTGTTGATGTCCTTGATCTTAGACCACCTGTCCATGTGTAATCTCTGTGGTGCATCTTGTAATTGTGTAGTACTATAATGAGGATTTGCACATAGGCAGGGGTTCGCATCCCATCACTGGCAACTATGTGTGTGCCAGAGTGTGTGTTACTGTGTCTGTGAATCTCTGAGTGTGTGGGTATGTTACTGTGTCTGTGAATCGTGTATGTGTGTTTGCATCCTGTCATGAGAGTGGGTATTACTGCTTCCCAATGAGAAACCACTTTTTACACTGGCCTTTACCCTTGTCATCTGCTAAACCACTCTTTTACCTCCTCCCCGCTCCAGGTAACTATACCTGTGATGTCACATACTATGGATGTGATGGCTCTGGCCAAAGTAGCTTACTACACAGCTATCATGCTCTTGGATCATTAGATTAGTAAACATGTTTGAAACTTGGGACAGTATAACTGTGATGTGGAAGTTACAAAGTGCATGCAGGTATTGTTATACATACCTGTGAGTAGTCTACATTTACATATGGGACACTAATCACAACCAATGGCATCCCCCGGCACATGCGATTACACCAGAAAGAGGAAGGCAGAACATCAAGATCAACATGCAGTTACTGTTGTTACACATGATACATACTGTCAAAAGTACAAAATGCATTATAAAACTGTAGTACATGGTATATCTGCTGCCTGTCAACACTACTCAACAATGATAATCTACAATTGCCTTCCTAGTATGTTCACCCTGTGCATCAGACCATATGAGCATGTCCCTGCACCGATGTTGTGCATGACAGGGATGCAGCACAGGCATCATCTTATGCACAGGGTGATAATGTTTGCCAGAGGCCTAGGATGCACCATTGGATGACATCATGTGTGTGGATTAGGGCCTTTTATCTCACTGGGCGGGTGTGGATGTTATGCGTGTATGTGTTGAGGTGCCCTACATTTGTTACTGGTGTGTGCATGTATGCACACAGGTCTGGCATGTGGCTTGCCTACACAGGGGTATTATTGACAGCTGCAGACTGTACAGGGCAGGTTTTACAGTTCACGGTGTCGGTCATGGCCATGTGACCTGCGCATGCCAGGGGTTGCACCGGCACTACCAGACAGAGGTCCAGATTGGGTACTGTCTGATGACACATGTCCACTGGAACCGTGTCACTGTTAGGCCCATCCAGGACCACATGCACGTGGCCTGTTGTGTCCTGGTGTGGACAGCACAACACCAGCTGCACTGCTGCTTCTACCACCACTATGGGAGTGGGCATTTGATGTAGCATGTTCACGTAAACCTTCAACAGGTTATATAGTTGGCCTACGTCCACGTGCCCGATGCCTCACTCCCACCAGATGTTCCAGCACAGATATTCCACACTCAAAGATTGACATGCCATGGTCAAGGACTCCCACCATGTCACCCAATCATCTATTTAAAACATCTGCAAGATGATGTTGAGCATTTGCAATTGCCTGGATGTTGTCAGTTAAAGAATGGACAGCAGCCCTCTGAAGCCTCAGACATTCTCTGTTGTGCCATTCAGCATGTGCCTGTGCCTACATTACAGCCTGAAACATGCATCTGGTGACACCAGCTGATGTGCTATATCTTGCAGTGGCATGTTGGCCAGAGGTCCTCCTACGAGCAGCCCTGGGTACATGACTGTGTGGGACATCACCAGTCAGTTGGCTGGGATCATGGTGTGCAGGCACACCTTCCATAGTCTCCACACATTCCTGTTCCTTGCTACTACCCACCAACTGTCCTTCCTCTATGGCCACTGGTGATGGGGTATGTGTAGGCATGAGAACTGTGTGTGGGTATGAGGGGGATACAGGTGGAATGGCAACCAATGGTACAGATTCAGCCCCTGACAACCCTGCCTGTGCCTCAATCATACTTTCATCATCACTGCTAGAGTCTGTGGGGGCACTAACATCAGGTGGACCACAGGAGGGCAACACACCTACATCAACACCTGTGAGGGGCAGACAAGAACTGTACATTACAAGTTATACAGCACAGTACAGATGCACAGACACAGAGACACATAGACAGAGACACATGATATGGCACCCAGTGGCATGCAACATGCATGTGATATGGCAGAAGGCATTCAGCTTAGACAATTATAGTGGTAGTTATCATACATCCCTGTGTTGCACACAACAGCATGCATATGTTATAGCAGAAGGCATGCACCTTACACAATTATAGTAGTAGTTAGCATACATCCCTGTGTTGCACCATTTGTGTTAGTAGGTCCAGCCCCAAACCTGCAACACAATGCATGCACTATGCACCGTTGCACTGCACTGCCATATTTTGTGCAACATACCCCACATTTTAACAGACCATCGCTGACCTGTGTATATCTGCCACTGATGCTTTATGTTGGTCACTGCCCCTATGTGTGATGAGGACATGAGCAGAAGGGTATGTTGAGTGAATACTATGTTTGCCTGAGCCCTAGCTTGCATATCTCCCCCACAGCAGTGTATGTCTGCTCAACATTATTCTGCTCACCCCTGAGCTGAGTCTACAGACAATGTGCATGTGGCTGTACACACATGTTTGACATGGCTGTCCCTACTTTGCAATGGTGCCACAGACCAGCACAGGTTAACAGTGTACCAGCCTGATGTGTGGCATATGACCTTGCCAATCACATGTAGTATGACATGTCTTCTGCTGATGTGTTGAATGACATGCATACATGTTTAACACAATGGTGTCCTTTCAAATATACAGTGAGGTAATGGTGTCCCAATACAGGGACGTGTTATACTAACATGGACCTTCAGCTGATGCAATGTTGTCAGTCTGCCCTACAGATATACAGTGACATACTGCACATTGAGCTGATGTGCATAGCTATTGCAGGGTATCATGTGGCTTCACTATTGCTATACAGTGTGAGTTACAGACACAGTTCATAGCCATGACTGTGTTCAGATACAATACATATCTAATGTGGAATGTGACCCACATCACTGAGGTGTATACACACTAAACTCTAATGTGGAATGTGTGACACAGATCACTGAAGGGTATGCAGATGACACCCCTGCACATCTGCAACCATATTGCTGATGCCTGGCAACTATACCCAGACATGGATAACCTAGCAGCACTCCATGTCCCACATGACATCTGTGTACCTCACACACATGAGGAGCAAGCATGACAGTGATGTCTCACACCAGCAAAGTGAATGTACTGTATCTGTGGCCTGATGTGGTTGTATGCGTATGTTGTGCAACACATGTATGTATTTGGATACTGTATATGTGAAAGCTTTCATGTCATGACACACTCAAGATGTTCAAGACATGTTATGTGGTGGTTTAATGTCATGCCTCCACAAGCTGTGCACAGGCCTGTATGATGTTTAGTGTGTCACATCTGCAATATCACCATTAAACAAAGGCCATAATTGTATTGTGTCAAGCCAATGTACAACAGGGTGTACACACATGTACATCCCTTCTACTGTGTGTGTTGCTTCATGTCTCTGGCCATCCTCCATGGCCATGTGTAAACATGTTTTGTCCAATGGTTGTGATGGGCATCTATTACACATGTCAGTGTTGTCCCATATGACTTACACCCATAGATGTCATATGCTCCACTGAGGACAGGGTTATGCAGACAAAGGGTGGTATGTTTAGAATGAGAGATATGTTTTGCAGGATAGTTAACCAGTGTTGCAGTCAGCCCACAAAATGTCATGGACATGTCAGATATCACTTGACATTGTGCGATAGTCATACCACCATACATTATGTGTACGTGTATTAAATGACCACATGGCAGATAGCATGCAATTAATATGATCTGTGCATTATCAAGCCTGATAAATAATAACAATCTCACCTACAACAGGCTGCTGTCACTGCAAAATGCCAGAGGTACCTAAATAGGAGTGTCACAGCAGTAAGATCATTATCCACACCTGTGTGATAGCTACAGGGTGCAATGTGCATGTTAACACACAAGCCAGTACAATAGACTATACTATGGAGTATGCTCATCTGTGCATACATAGAGTAGCAAACTATAGTATGTGGCATGTGTGCATACATGCCTTGCATATGATGTTACATTATATATTGTACAGTAACAGATGTAACTATATGACATATAGTTGTGTTATATGTGCATTAGTGACTTACCAGGTAACAGACATCCACCTCCACAATTCCAGCTAAAGCTTGTGGATGGAGTTCTGCAGGTGTCCCCAGGTTGGCCAGTAGCTCCTCGGTATGTGTGAGTGGGGGCTGGGTGAGTGGCCCCCCACCTGTTGCAGCTTGTTCTCTGGTGATTGCATTTGCACACTGTTTTGCCCATCTAATGAGATTGGTGCAGTGTCGGTGCACCTGCTGATAGGTGCAATTGCAGCCACCAACATCATTTACCCTCCTGTGAAGTTCCTCCTACTGGACATCCCACTGCTGTGCATCCTGTGGCACATAGCTGAAAAGTGTTTCATGGTTGTCAAGGAGGTATGGAATGTGGACCTCATCCTCCAAGTGGGTGTATGGTGGGAACCTGGCACATGGCATACCTGGAAGACATAATGGTGGAGACAGGTCACAGTAACTCATAGAGAATACAGAAGTACAGCTGCACATACATGTGTATCACATTTATTATGATTACAAATATGTCTTTGCAAATCTGCATGACACTAACATCACTGACATGTTTAACTCACACACATTTGACACTTACTGGTGATTTGATGTTATCACCATCTATGTGAGTGTCAAGTGATGACATTGCTCATACTCCATGTGGGTGTTTTCTTGATGTAGGCATGTCTGTTTACCTGTACTGGTGTCTTTACCTATCAGAACATGCCTGGATGTGTTCACATTAATGCAAGAGACCTTAATGCTGTGTATATGCCACACATATAGTCGTACACAGCCTTAAGGGACATGACCTGTGACCCTGCAGACTTGCTCATGGAAAGTTTTATATGTATGTGTTTTGCCATATACATCTACATGGCACTGTACAGCAGTATAGCATCCTGCCATGTATTACCTGTATTGCACGTGACACACAAGGGACAATGGCTAGCTTGATGGTATTTGTAGGGTTGGATATCAACTATAGCATGTATGGTCATAGTGAACTAGTAGGCTATATGCCCTGAGCCATTTATGAGCCTAGGCTGAAAGGTTTCCTAGCTGTAGCCAACAGACAGGTAACTTTCAGTGGCCAGTTCAAGCAGTGCCACAGAACTGATCCACAGGGTTACTGATATATTTGCCATGCAGTCATCACACCATGTCTCAAAGAGGGGCAATGTGCAACTTTGCTGGACAGGGATGCATAGTATGACAGGAGTATGTAAAGTGTATGGGACAGGGATCTGTCAGGCATGTTATGATCCTTGTACTAGAAAGGTGGATGCCCATGAATTATGTGTTTATTTGAAATCAGGATGTGTGAGTGTAGCATGTCCAACATCTCTGGATTGGATATGGCTTTATTCAGGGTAGGCATCATGCTACATAGTGGAGCTAGGGTTTGGGAAGGCCACTGTAGGCCATCTGAACATGGCCAATAACCCTTAAAGGAAATATGTGATCTATCATGGGTCACTTGAGTGCTGAGTATGGCTGAACAACGATCTCTATATTCATGGATGGCACCCTGTCATGATTAAGGATGCCACTTATGACTACCTGACTGGTGTGGTGAAGTGACTATCAAAGGAAAGACTACCGTCCAGCTGCATCTCATACACACATAGTTTCTATTATCTTGACCACTGCCTAGGTGGTAGTTCATGGGTACAGGGTTTCTAATATAGGGGATGTCAATTCAATACTTAGCTGTCAGAATGTGGCCATATGTCACACATCACACATTTGACCCACAAAGGCCCTTCTGTATGTTGCATGCAGCACTCATTGAGTTAACTATTGCTCCTAGCTCATAGTCATTTGCAAACTTCAATAGGTAGATGCCTTCTGTGTTAGTCTGTGTGGTATAGATAACAAAGAGGGGGAGTACCAGGAATGAACCCTGTATTACTGTAGCTGGCACTGGTTTGATGTGCGTGTATTAGTCAGACATCTTCTGTAGTGTTGGTTCTGCCAGCAGTCCAGTTGCCAACCAATCCTATGACATAGGAATATACACCTAGTTTACTGAGTGTAGCTGGAACACAGTATGGGTGATGGTGTTCTAAGACCTGGCAAGGTCATGATATGCTGTGTGAATCAACCTTACTGTCATCTACATCTGTACTGACTATATCAAATATGTTGATCAAGGTTCATGGCCTTACAGACCAGCAGGGTAGTAGTGCACTATTTCCCATTATCAATGGTGTGTCCCCCTTTGTGGGGTGTGATAACTGTTGCTGTGCACCATTCAGTGTGTACACAGCCTGACATGAAGCTATGATTGAACATGATATGTATGTGGAGAGCAAATTGTTCTGACATTTGTGTAAAATACACCCTGGGATGTTGACAGGTCCCATGCAAGCTGTATGTATGGCTTTAGAGAGTGCAGCTTGTACCTGCATAGTTGTTATTACAGGGGCTCTGTGGTGTACATGGATATATAAATATGTGTACCTATTGGGGGAAGGTGAGAGTCGGTTTAGGTTATCCAAGACCCTATCTGGATGAACACATGCTATTTCTGTAGGTGCAGTACGTCTCATGCCATAGTGCTGTGAAGCATGGCAGGTCTTGTTGTTGCCATTATGATTCATGACACAGCTATAGAATGCCCTGTGGTTGGCCTCATAATATGTGGCTAATTAGATTTGCAGTAGCTTTGTGTGGTTTTATATGGTGTATCTGCATCTTACTGAGGCTGACCAGAGATCACCTTCACTCATGTGCATTCACTCTTGCAGCAGTTACTACCTTCTGTGGTACAATTTAAAGCAGGGTACCAATGGTTTGCCTTCCTGTTTGTATTTGGTTGAATCTTGGTTCTGTTTCAATGACACAATCACTGCACTTATGTGAGTGCTTAAAGTGCAATTGTGTAGGATTCAGCATTTGCACATGCATTGTCCATCTGCATGGGTGGCATGACAGTCACCACTTCATTCTTAAGAAGCATAACATTGGCTTTGGAGACTGACTAGATGTAGTATACTGATGGCCCTGTTGGTGTGACTATGGTGATCCAGGTCATTGGGGTCAATGAAATCCAACATGCATTGAGCACAGGTGTTGGTACATGAGGAGTCTTCCCAGTTCATAATGGGATAGTTGAGAGTAGCCATTATTATGGTTTTCTGTCTCAAACCTAATTTCCCCATTGCAGCACAATATGACAGTTGGGAATTCTGAGGCAGGGTGGGTGATCTGTCGCAAGGTGCAAATTGGATTCCACATTGGCACAAAGGTAGTTGCTCAGCATAATGCATCTGTAGTTATGAACAAGAAGAAGAAAAGCAATATGGCTCAGAGGCATAGCAGAGCTTTTTATTGAGCGCTTACATCTGCTTCACAGCTTGACTTCCTCAGAATACAATCCACCTTAACTTCATTTCTATTTAAATACACGCTCAGTCACATGTCCTTAATTAACACACAATTGATTCCTTAAAAACATACAAACATCTAAAAATATATTGAATTATCTAAAGAAAATATGTTAAAAGAAAATGAAAATATATATACATATACACTCTTGTGAATAAATCTTATACAAGGAAAGGGAGACTTGTATAAAATTAAATGTTTTATAACCTATAAACAATGTTTTAACTAATAATATTCAAATCTATTTGCCTCTAAAGCTCACTTGAAATTCTACCAGTCTGGCAGAATGGGCTAAATAAAGCCTAATACTAAGACTTAAAGACAAAACTACTTTATAAATGTTAACGTTTTATAACAAAAATACACATTATATATGAAAATCTGCCTTCAGCTTTAAATAGCTGGAAATAGAGACAGTTTCATTAAGCCCTGGGGGGGGGGGGTTGTGGCATTACATTTAAGCTGCCACATTAATTCTCTATATTCTAAGTAGGTGTTCAATGGACCCCCCCCCCCACCCCCGGCTGTGTTGCACTTGTTCAAGGGCACTACATTTAAATGTGTGTCCAGGAAAATCTTTAACATGCTTGCTTAATGCATTTTTTAGGTTAAACCTCTGGATGTCATATAGGTGCTGATAAATCCGCTTATTGAAACTATTGATTGTTTTCCCTATGTAAAAACAATGGCAATTCTGACAAATCGCAATATAAACTAACTGTTTACTCAAACAGTTAAGCCTGTGTTTTTGAGTTACTTTTCCAAAAACCCTTATGTATAGAAACTCATTCTCCAAAATATGTGGGCATTGGTTACAATGCCCACATTTACCCATTTTTCCTTTTCTATCAGTTCCAATGTTTGTTTCAAGCAAATTTTTAAAAGATCTATCCTTTTTATACACCACTATTGGGTAATCACCTCATTTTTCTTTATAGTGGTGTTCAGTATCAAACAATACCCAGTTTTGTTGTAATATATCTTTAATCATACCAAAATGGGGTGTAAAAGTAAGTATCATAGTACGTAGATGTACCTCTACATCTTTTGGGATCGATGAATCAATAATTCCATTGATGTTACTAGTATGTGATCCTCCCAGCAAAGGTACAAAGTGACCTTCCTTCCTTTTTGTTATAACTTCCTGTAATACAGATTTAGGAATGTGAGACAGATATCCCCTCGTTGACAACATATTTTCCAAAGTTTTGATTTCTTTAATGAAATTTTCTTCATCACTCACCATCCTCACCAACCTAACTCCTTGGCCCTTGACCAATGATCTCTTTTGGTGTATTGGATGGGCACTGGAAAAATGAAGTAATGTGTTGGAGAAGGTTGGCTTTCTATACAATGTGGAGGTGAACTTTTGTTTGGTTTTGTCTTTGGAAAAAGTTATATCCAGAAAATGTATAGAGTCTTTGTTGGTTTCCATGGTGAACTGTAAAAACCTAGTACTTTCATTTAAAAACTCAAAGAACTTTTCCAATGCAACTTGGGTCGCTCACCACAAAATAAGTATGTCATCTAGGTAACACCCATAAAATGAGCAATACCTATACAACTCAATGGTGTATACCTTAGTAGTTTCCCATTCGGTCAGGCCTACATTGGCAAATAAGGGCATGCAAAACGCACCCATAGCTACACCCACTTTTTGTTTGAAGTAATATCCTTCAAACAAAATGAAGTTGTTTTTAAGTATAATGTCCATGACAGTTTGAAACATTAACACCCTCGAGTGTGACAATCCTGAGTACTTACATAGAAAATCATAGAACAGGGTATTTCCCTCTTCATCGGGAATAACAGTAAATAAATCACGTACATCTATTGTGACAAAAAGGAGTTCATTATTGTACATTTCTTGTTTTAATTTCTTAAGGCAATCCCATAAATCTTGAAGTACATGTGGGAATTGCCCTAGTATATTTTTTAAATGTTTGTCTATAAATTTGGCCATTGAAAACGTCTTAGATGCTTTGGTATCTACTATAGGTCTCAATGGGGGGTCATAGTTTCATAGTTTCATAGTATAGTACTAGGCTATCTGCCCTAGGGCATTTATAAGCCTAGCCAAAGTGTATGTGGCTTTCGCCACCCCATGTAATGATACAAAAGTGTACAATTTAAATTAAATTTAGTTTACTGTGCCTTTATCTAGCAATAACACAGAGATGACCCCCGGGGTAAACCTACGATCACTCATCCATTCGTCCAGATTTCTCTTGAAGAGAGTCAGTGAGGGGCTCTGCCTAACATGGACAGGTATCCTTTTCCAGAGTGCGGGAAGCCTCTGGCTTATGAATCTGTCCCTCCAGCATGTCCTATTCATATTTGTGCTGAGGTTTAGATCTTTAGCTCTCGTGGCTCTGATGGATTTGGATTTTTTGAGGTGGAGCATGTCCATTAATTCTGAATTGGACATGGCCTTGTACGTAAGGCACAGATCACCTCTGAGCAGGCGGTATGCTACTGAATAGAGCTGGAGCTTTTTCAGTCTGGCAGCATATGACATATGCTGGAGACCCTCGATCCTCTTGGTAAGGTACTTTTGGGGTCTCTGCAGCTGCTGCAGGTGCTGGGTGAGGTACATACCAAATGGGGCATTGTATTCAATCATAGGCCTGATAAGGGAGGAATATAAGGGTACAATGACATCCTTTGATCTGGATGTGAATCCCTTCATGATAAGGTGGGCAAGGTAGAAGGTCTTTCTAACCACTTTGGTAACGTGGGTGTCAAATGAGAGGTCACTGTCAACTTGGGTCCCCAGGTCTCTGATTACTTTTTCCGTACTTAATGGATTACCACCTATGTGGTAATTTGTGGGTACTTTGTTTTTTCCAAAGGGAATGACTATACATTTTTTGGCATTTAGTTTAAGGCCATGACTCTGGCACCAGTCGTCTGTTTCTGTGAGGCCCTTCTGGAGGATGCATGTGTCAGCTGGTGTGTCGACTATGGCGCCTAGTTTGCAGTCGTCTGCGAACTTTGTCAGCCACAACCCCCCTATGTTTGCCTGCACATCTGAGAAATAAATGCCAAACAAGAGGGGTCCCAAGACAGAGCCCTGTGGGACTCCACTTGTGACTGGCTTAGAGTCTGACATAGCTCCAGCTATTCTGACTTTGTGGGTTCTGTCCTTTAGCCAGTTTGCAACCCATCTTGTGACAAACGGGTTTACATTTAAGCTGTTGAGCTTGTCTATGATGCCTGAGTGGGGTATTGTGTCGAAGGCTTTTGCCAGTTCCAGGTAGGCTGTATGAACTGCTTTGCCTTCATCAATGGCTCTAGTGACTGTTTCAAAAAAGTCCACCAGGTTTAAAAGACAGGATCTGGGATCTACCTTTTAAAAAGCCGAACTGGGTAGGGTCAATTGTCTGTAGGTCCCCGATGTCTTTGTTTATGAGTTCCATAATGATCCTTTCCATAGCTTTGCAGACCAGGCTGGTCAAGCTTATGGGGCGGTAGTTTCCAGGGTCTGTAGAGGTGCCACCTTTGTGGAGTGGGACCACTGTAGCTGTACGCCAGTGTTCAGGTACGTATCCTGTAGCAAGGCTAAGATTAAACAGCGTTCTTATGTGCGGGTTTAGCTTCTCTAGGAGTTCACGTAGCACGCAACTTGGGACACCGTCAGGTCCCATGGATGCTGTATTTTTAGCTTTGCTGAGGGCAGCTCTCACATGGACATCTGAGATTTCAGGGAGTTTGCATTCAGCTGAGATATTTATTTTGTCTTTTAGGGGAGAGGGAGGGGAGAAATTTGCACTGAACCTGTCTGCCAGTATGTTGGTAATATCTGTGGGTTCAGTGTATTTTTTGCCATTATGAACTAACTCTGCATATATCTGAGGGTTTCCGCCCAGGTTTCTAACATAACTGAAGAATGCCTTGTGATTATCTTTAGTGTCCTTAGCGATTTTTCTCTCGAAGTTGGCCTTTGATGATTTTATTAGCGAACATAGTTTTTTGCTAGTGCTGATCAGGGATGCCTTCCCTTTATGGGATTTTGCTCTGTCTTGCAGTAGCTTCCTTCTCTTGTTATAAAGTGTGTTTATGGCTGGGGTCCGCTAGATAGGATACCTGCCTTTGGTGGAAAGGGTCTTGGTTTTATTTGGGATTGCATGATCCATGCATTCTTGGAGATGCCCGTAGAAAGCATTTGTGAAGGATTCAGCAGTGTGGGATGTGGTTTCCACTGGCCCAGGGGGCTTGAAGGATAACATTTCAGTCCTAAGGATTGTAAAGTCAGCTTTTGAGAAGTTTCTCACTGTGGTCTTTTGTGCTGGGGGTGGAGGTGGGATATGAATATCTAGGGTTATTAGTTTATGGTCTGATCTCACTAGTGAGGGGTATATTTCCGGTGTTGAGCATTTTGTCCCCATGTTTGTGATGATCAGGTCAAGTATATTATTTTCCCTTGTTGGGGAGGTGACTAGTTGTTCCATCGCATTTGAGTTGATGAATTCCAGGAACCTTTGGGATAGGGTGTTGGGGCTTGAGTAATGCACCCAGTCTATGTTTGGGTAGTTGAAGTCTCCCAATATGATGGTATTTGGTGAGACATTCATATCCCCCAGTGTCTTCAGGAAGGCTGAATGGAGTTCCTGAGATTGCGAGGGTGGTCTGTAGCATGCTACAAGTTGTATAGCAGTTTTGCTTACGGTTAGTTGCACATGGATGGTCTCCGATGCTTCGTGCATTGCCACTAACCTGGAGGTGTGGGTGTCTTTAATGTATATGGACACTCCCCCTCCTTTTGTAGTTCAGCCCAGGTTTTGGGGCTGAAATGCATGATACGAGGTATAACCTGGTAGGGCTGGGGTGCTCTCAGGAGCCTTGAACCAGGTTTCAGTTACTGCACAGACATCGATGCTCTCCATACTGAGGAGTGCTTCGAGAGCCTGCATCTTGAGATTTAGACTTCTGGCGTTGAGCAGCATTACCCTTAGTTTTTTTCCTTTATTGTTTGCTAAGGTGGTGGGTTTGTCTTTTGAGCCTTGCCTAAAAAAGGCACTATGGGGTTGGCAAGAGCCTTAGCCAATATCCGGAAGCCCAGTGGTGACAGGTGCAAGCTGTCCCTTGCGAAGCAGCGTGGCTTGTCCAGCATGTCATCCCAAGCAGACAGACATTGATCCCCTAGAATGACACCAGTAATTGAGCCAATTATTAAAGCTGATCATCTTGTCTTTGTATTGTGGCATCATTCTTGGTGAGGGCAAGATGCTGCTCAGGGTCAGGTTCATACCGGCCTGGGCTACATAATCAGAGAGCTCCTCTATGTCTCTTTTCATGTAGTCCAAGGAGGTACGTCTCAGGTCATTCACGCCGGCATGGACAATGATGGAGTCATATTTGTACTTGCTTTGGAGTGACCTGTGTGCTTGTGTTATGTGGCAGATCCTAGCTCCCGACAGGCAGCTCACCGTTACCCCCTCTTTGTTCAGCCTGGTAAGCGGGACGTCAGTGTGTCTGACTATAGAGTCACCTATTACTAGTGTATCAGGCATGGTGTTTCGCCTTAAGGGCTGTGATTGTTTGACACACTGACTTTGTGCACTATGTGTTGCTTGTGCAGAGTTTTGAGGTGGTGTTTTCTTGGATGTCTGCTTTGGGAGCCTCTGTTGTTTTTGTAAGTGTTTTATTAGAGCCCCCGAGTATGTCTTTATGTTACTATGTGTTTGGTTTGCAGTTGTAGTTGGTTTATGTGAGACTGGGTTTGTTGTGTGTGTGGTTACCTTCTCCTCCTGTCTGGTCTTGCTAGTCCTGTGTTGAGAGAGTTCAGCCTCCAGTTTGGCTATATAGTTGCATCTCTCACATGTGTGTGTGTTTGTTGGGAGGAGGAGAGGGTTGTCTGTGTACATGAGACAATTGTAACATTGTCTCAGGATTCCAAGATTAACCAGCTGAACTGGAGAGGACATCAGTAATAGACAACTCGACATGCCAGAATAGTATAAGGGGTGATGTGTAACTGGGTCAGAGAGAGGACTTTGAAGGGAAGTGGGTATTAGCACAGGTTGTAGGTGGATGTAGTGCTTACGTTAGTTTAAGGGTGCTTCACTTAAAAGAAAGGTTTTAGGAACAAGTGCTAGGCTTATGATAAAGCGAATAGACTGATTTTGTTGAAAGTAGAGCTTTCTTAAGGGAAAAATTGAAGCGCAGACTTGGCGGAGCCAGGAGTAGTTTAAGCCTGTTTAACCAGCGCTGCGCTATGTGCACAATCGCACAAATGCGGATTTTAAACAGGGAACTTCAAAAGAGCTGGAAATGGTCCAGAATGACCAATTACTAGAAGCTTTTGTGCTGAGGTCACTCCTTCAGGGGCAGATAGGCTGCTCAAGGCTACCCACTCCCACTGGTGAGCAAAGACATTTCCTTCTATCCAAGTAAGGCAATGGACAACACAGGAACTACACCACAGTCCAGAATACAGCAAAGCCTGTATACTGGTCTAAACTAGTCAAGAAAGGCGGGAAAACAAGGATTTTTTTTGTTTTTTAGGTTAAAAAGTACACAGAAATGCAGGAAAAACAGTAATAAATCACTTACACAGGCTAGCTCACTTTAGTGGGTAGCCTCAACAGTTAAATTTAACAAAAACTTTCGACCAAATGTAACTTTAAGTGCAGATAATGTACAATGCAAAAAACAGGTAATAAAGCAGTTTAAACTTGTTCAAAGTAAGAAAAGGAAGGTCTCTCAGGTAAAACAGCAAAAAAATACTTAGATCAGGAAAGCAGTCGCTTTTCTCAGTTCTCTGCTGCTAGCACCACTCTGCAGGACCACGAGGAGCTGTTTCTGAGTAGTATAGCCAGAAAAAAATGCTCAGGGGTGGATTTTAAACAGGGAACTTCAAAAGAGCTGGAAATGGTCCAAAACGATGAATTACTACAAGCTCTTGTGCTGAGGTCACTCCTTCAGGGACAGATAGGCTGCTCAAGGCTCCCCACTCCCACTGGTGAGCAAAGAAACTTTCTTCTATCCAAGTAAGGCAATGGACAACACAGGAACTACACCACAGTCCAGAATACAGCTAAGCCTGTATACTGGTCTAAACTAGTCAAGAAAGGCGGGAAAACAAGGATTTTTTTTGTTTTTTAGGTTAAAAAGTACACAGAAATGCAGGAAAATAGTAATAAATCACTTACACAGGCTAGTGCACTTTTGTGGGTAGCCTCAACAGTTAAATTTAACAAAAACTTTTGACCAAATGTAACTTTAAGTGCAGATAATGTACAATGCAAAAAACAGGTAATAAAGCAGTTTAAACTTGTTCAAAGTAAGAAAAGGAAGGTCTCTCAGGTAAAAACAGCAAAAAAATACTTAGATCAGGAAAGCAGTCGCTTTTCTCAGTTCTCTGCTGCTAGCACCACTCTGCAGGACCACGAGGAGCTGTTTCTGAGTAGTATAGCCAGAAAAAACGCTCAGGGGTGGATTTTAAACAGGGAACTTCAAAAGAGCTGGAAATGGTCCAAAACGATGAATTACTACAAGCTCTTGTGCTGAGGTCACTCCTTCAGGGACAGATAGGCTGCTCAAGGCTCCCCACTCCCACTGGTGAGCAAAGAAACTTTCTTCTATCCAAGTAAGGCAATGGACAACACAGGAACTACACCACAGTCCAGAATACAGCTAAGCCTGTATACTGGTCTAAACTAGTCGAGAAAGGCAGGAAAACAAGGATTTTTTTTTTGTTTTTTAGGTTAAGTGCTGGACTTATGAATCTTGGGTATTCTACATATCGTAGGGATACGTGGTTGTTCTTGCTCCATATAATTAAACTCCCCAAGTATTAACTGATTATTTAGTAACAAATCAAGTAACATAATGTCAATATTTCTATACACTATGTTAACTTGATTAATTGATGTCTCTTCATATGTATCACTGTATGGATGTAATAACATTTTCTGAATATAAATTTCATGGTCCATAGCCACCAGCCCAGCCCCCTTGTCTGGTTTCATTAACCCAATCTTCTTGTTCTTAATAATGTTTGACAGTAAGATTTCTTCCCCGTCTGTAAGGTTGTTCTAGTAATAACTATTATTTTTATTTTTAAAAATCTCCCTTATTTGTGATGTACATAAATTTTCATATATTTGCAATACAGGGTGCAAGGGTGGGTTCAAGGTACTTGCTATTTTACATTTTTCAGTTAGTCCTAGCTGTATACTATTATCAAAGTATAAACTTAAATTAAGTTTCCTTATGTATATTTTTAATTCCAGAATACTATTTTCGATGCTAGGTTTTCTAATAGGCAAAAAGTTTAATCCCCTCTGGAACAATTCAGCCCAATCTTGTGTGATGTCGGTTGAGCTTAAATTGTAGATTTTAAAATCTTGTCCTACATTGGTGATAACATTATTTACTCCATCGCTTGTTGGTGTATCTTGTTTCATCTCAAAGTCCCTCTCTCCCCCCTCCCCCATTGGGGTTGCCCTCTCTGTGTCTGTAAATCTCTGCTGTGCATCGGGTCTCCCCTCTGGGAATTGTGATAATAATTCCGTTGATATTGTCCTTCTCCCCCCTGGTTCAACTGTTGTCTCTGATTGAGAAGGAGCTGTGACCTTCTCAAAGGTTGCCCTAAAGGGGGCTCTTATTCATAAGCACCACCTTGGTCTTCATAGACCTCATCCACACCTTCATGAACATTCTCAAATTCACTGTAATTACTACTGTTCACATTATTAAAATCATTAGGCAAAGGATATGCTGTACTACGCTCATACTCAGCATTATCTCTCAAAAGTTTTTTTGTTTTTTGTTCTTAATAGAACCAATGATTTTATCTACATTCACAAATACAGCTCTATATTCATTACTTTTCAAATAAAAGCATAAGTCATTAGTAATTCTATTGTTTAGAACATCAGCTTGTTTGTTAAGCAAAGTCATCTTTTTGTCCTTTTCTCTAACCAAAAGTTCCACTAGCTCACAACCATGTCTGTTGAATAGGGCAACCAGTTCATTGTATAAATCAGACAATTTGATGTTCTAAACAATAGAATTACTAATGATTTATGCTTTCATTTGAAAAGTAATGAAGATAGAGCTGTATTTGTGAATGTAGCTAAAATCATTGGTTCTATTAAGAACAAAAAAACAAAGAAACTTTTGAGAGATAGTGCTGTGTATGAGCGTGGTACAGCATATCCTTTGCCTAATGATTTTAATAATGTGAACAGTAGTAATTACAGTGAATTTGAGAATGTTCATGAAGGTGTGGATGAGGTCTATGAAGACCAAGGTGATGCTTATGAACAAGAGCCCCCTTTAGGGCAACCTTTGAGAAGGTCACAGCGCCTTCTCAATCAGAGACAACAGTTGAACCAGGGGGGAGAAGGACAATATCAACGGAATTATTATCACAATTCCCAGAGGGGAGACCCGATGCACAGCAGAGATTTACAGACACAGAGAGGGCAACCCCAATGGGGGAGGGGGGCGAGAGGGACTTTGAGATGAAACAAGATACACCAACAAGCGATGGAGTAAATAATGTTATCACCAATGTAGGACAAGATTTTAAAATCTACAATTTAAGCTCAACCGACATCACACAAGATTGGGCTGAATTGTTTCAGAGGGGATTAAACTTTGTGCTTGTTAGAAAACCTAGCATCGAAAATAGTATTCTGGAATTAAGAATATACATAAGGAAACTTAATTTAAGTTTATACTTTGATAATAGTATACAGCTAGGACTAACTGAAAAATGTAAAAAAGCAAGTACCTTCAACCCATCCTTGCACCCTGTATTGCAAATATATGAAAATTTATGTACATCACAAATAAGGGAGATTTTTAAAAATAAAAATAATAGTTATTACTAGAACAACCTTACAGACGGGGAAGAAATCTTACTGTCAAACATTATGAAGAACAAGAAGATTAGGTTAATGAAACCGGACAAGGGGGTGGGTTGGTGGCTGCTATGGACCATGAAATTTATATTCAGAAAATTATATTACATCTATATAGTGATACGTATGAAGAGACATCACTTAATCAAGTTAATATAGCATATAGACATACTGACATTAGGTTATTTAATTTGTTACTAAATAATCAGTTAACACTTGGGGAGTTTAATTATATGGACCAAGAACAACCACGTATCCCTACGATATTTAGGATACCCAAGATTCATAAGTCCAGCACCAACCTCCCATTGAGACCTATAGTAGATGCCAAAGCATCTAAGACGTTTTCAATGGCCAAATTTATAGACAAACATTTAAAAAATATACTAGGGCAATTCCCATATGTACTTCAAGATTCATGGGATTTCCTTAAGAAAATAAAACAAGAAATGTACAATAATGAACTCCTTTTTGTCACAATAGATGTACGTGATTTATTTACTGTTATTCCCGATGAAGAGGGAAATACCCTGTTCTATGATTTTCTATGTAAGTACTCAGGATTGTCACACTCGAGGGTGTTAATGTTTCAAACTTTCATGGACATTATACTTAAAAACAACTTCATTTTGTTTGAAGGATATTACTTCAAACAAAAAGTGGGTGTAGCTATGGGTGCGTTTTGCGCGCACTTATTTGCCAATGTTGTCCTGACTGAATGGGAAACTACTAAGGTATTCACCTCTGAGTTGTATAGGTATTGCTCATTTCATGGGCGTTACCTAGATGACATACTTATTTTGTGGTGAGCGACCCAAGTTGCATTGGAAAAGTTCTTTGAGTTTTTAAATGAAAGTACTAGGTTTTTACAGTTCACCATGGAAACCAACAAAGAGTCTATACATTTTCTGGATATAACTTTTTCCAAAGACAAAACCAAACAAAAGTTCACCTCCACATTGTATAGAAAGCCAACCTTCTCCAACACATTACTTCATTTTTCCAGTGCCCATCCAATACACCAAAAGAGATCATTGGTCAAGGGCCAAGGAGTTAGGTTGGTGAGGATGGTGAGTGATGAAGAAAATTTCATTAAAGAAATCAAAACTTTGGAAAATATGTTGTCAACGAGAGGATATCTGCCTCACATTCTTAAACCTGTATTAAAGGAAGTTATAACAAAAAGGAAGGAAGGTCACTTTGTACCTTTGCTGGGAGGATCACACACTAGTAACATCAGTGGAATTATTGATTCATCGATCCCAAAAGATGAAGAGGTACATCTACATGCTATGATACTTACTTTTACACCCCATTTTGGTATGATTAAAGATATATTACAACAAAACTGGGTGTTGTTTGATATTGAACACCACTATAAAGAACAATTAGGTAATTACCCAATAGTGGTGTATAAAAAGGATAGATCTTTTAAAAATTTGCTTAAAACAAACTTTGGGACTGATAGAAAAGGAAAAATGGGTAAATGTGGGCATTGTAACCAATGCCCACATATTTTGGAGAATGAGTTTCTATACATAAGCGGTTTTGGAAAAGTAACTCAAAAACACAGGCTTAACTGTTTGAGTAAAGAGTTAGTTTATATTGCGATTTGTCAGAATTGCCATTGTTTTTACATAGGGAAAGCAATCAATAGTTTCAATAAGCGGATTTATCAGCACCTATATGACATCCAGAGGTTTAACCTAAAAAATGCATTAAGCAAGCATGTTAAAGATTTTCCTGGACACACATTTAAATTTAGTGCCCTTGAACAAGTGCAACACAGAGACAGGGGTGGTCCATTGAACACCTACTTAGAATATAGAGAATTAATGTGGCAGCTTAAATGTAATGCCACAAACCCCCCAGGGCTTAATGAAACTGTCTCTATTTCCAGCTATTTAAAGCTGAAGGCAGATTTTCATATATAATGTGTATTTTTTGTTATAAAACGTTAACATTTATAAACTAGTTTTGTCTTTAAGTCTTAGTATTAGGCTTTATTTAGCCCATTCTACCAGACTGTTATTACAGTCCATACTGAGTTTCTGAAATGTACCGTTGAGTAGCGAGACCTGCAGTTTATTGCTTGGCTGTCCCTGTTACAGCAGTGTAGACTGGACTGCCTTCCAGCTTACTCCTGTAGCTGCATCCCAGACAATGTGTGGGGTGTGGTGTTAGGTGGGTTTGGCAGTGTACATGGCATAGAGATTACATTCCCCCAGGATGGCCACATACACAAAGCTGACATTAATAAACACCAGTAGCTGACTAGTGGACATGCTCGTATGAGCATTCAGTACTACATGTACCAAGTACTGTATTTAGTTTACATATTGCTTATGAAGATGTTTTAGACAGTGATGCTCACATGTAAATATTTGTGTTTTGGACGTGACAACACTGGCTATTACAGAAACATAGTAGCTACCTTTAGCAGCAATCCTCATCTGAGGAGCACATCACATCCTGATAGTTGATTTCAGATGATGCAAGTGTCAACAAGTCTCTGTCCTTTTCTGGGTATATACTCACATGTCCCCCAGAACCATGAGCTCTGTTGGGCATGGACACCCAGTCCCCAAACAGAGTCAAGTATCAATAGACTCTGCTGCCACTATCAACATGATCAGAATATAATCAGATAGTGTAAGCCATCACCTATGAAGCAGCTATTACACATGGGCAGCAGTCACCTACATCTTACACTCCTACTGCAGATGTTACACTGGAGTTAAAGATGATATGCATCCTGTTTCATTACCAGTACTGTGCACAACCTTACATACAGTATTTGCAAGCGGCTGTTAGGTTGCCATGGAGAGGTTAGGCTACACAAACCTGAATGTTCAACCAGTGTGCCTCTACTCTCAATATCCACTCTATGTATGTGTGCACATAGCCATTTGGCCCAGCCCTGTAACAAGGGTCACTACACATTTGCATAACATGTACACATGCACAGCTGTTATTGCTTGCAAATTATACTAGAAAGGTGGATATTACACGTCTTTTGTGCATGGATAGTTACCTAGCTCTTCCAATTTTCTTTGCTATCATACTGCTAAACTGTCAGATGAATACAAGTCATATGTATCCTGTTATTGGGTATTGTAATTGCCAATAGACATAACTAATGTATGCATAACATAACAGAAATGCTATGTAAAATGGAATACAGATCTGCCTAGAATACTGTACATTACACAGTTATTGGCACAATATCCCACAATGGAAATCATATTTGCACAGTAAGCCCACCTTTGACATGTTCATCTCACTAATACACACATACATAGGTCTACTGTTACAATATATCAGCATATACTATACCCTGTTATAGCACATACTTGTTGGACCAACCCTGACACTGACAGTTGCAAGGAAAAGAAATGGTGAATTCCAAGTCCATATATATCATCCCTTGTGGTGTATGAGGAGTTTGCCTTGTGACCTACAGCAGTACACACATAGAATACTACAAGCATTACTACTGCTCAACAATACATCAATACAAGATAGCTATTTCCCCTATATGCATTGATTACACTGTAATTATTACAGAGCAGGTACTACATACACAGACATACTAAATGTTATACATACATTCTTAGTAATTGTAGGTGTTATTGACTGGTATTTGAATCTTTTTCAGTTTGTTTTTCAATCTTCTGTTGGGTATTTTGTACTGTTCTGCAGGTATATACAGATGGTTTGAATGTGTGACAAGGCATCCTTTTATAGTTAGAGATCAGTAACATGTGCTATCCTGATCAGCAATTGGTGTTCCAAAGTAGTTAATTACATGCACATCAGCTGTGCAGCTACTCCATTAGCCAATACCATGGCAACAGTGGAGTATAATTGAGTACTCCACTTGGACGTTGTCCCTTTGCCTTACTTGTGAGGAAGACAGCCTGGAAGTGTTGTCTGAAATCTATTGCAACAGCTGCATGGAGACAAACACAAATATATTGTGTGTAATGCCTTGCAGATTTGGTCTAAATGTGAGTACTGCTGTTATATTTCTGAACATTGCTACTTGTGCAGGGTTTGTCTGTACCTAATACTTCTGCATATGTTTCAGTCTGGCCAGGATGTTTGACCAGCTCAAGACTGTATGGCTATTCATATAATGTTAGGGGGTTTACGGTGTGCTCACCAGACATCTTTCGTTTGGTGTAAATGTGTATCATACTGTGCTGATAATCATTAATTGGTAACACTTCCTGGTGTAATTACTTTTTAACCCTCTGAAACAGGATTAGTTCAAACAAACCCTGCAACATCAACAGCTGTTCAATTGTATAACAGCAACTATTTCACATAGGGCCATGTTAGTGTGTCTCTGTCCAGGATGTCAAGGTTTCAGCAGATGTCGTACAATGGGTGAATAATTGGTTATGGTATGACAGTATGTATTGTTGTAATTAGTTTGGGTGTGGGGGAGATGGTGGATGTACATAGCAGATGCAGGTGTGTAGGAACTGCTTTTATACATATTATATATGTGTGTTGGTGTTCTTTCCCTATGTGAACACCTATCCCTTAGTGGGCTAATACTATGGTAATTGCAGGCTGATTCATTAAGGCACTGTTAAATGCTTTCTGTATAGCATGCAGGTAATGTTAGTCCTTGAATCCTTTTGGCAATACATCAGAATGTAATAAAGTTTTACTAAATGAAAGATGTCTGTGCATTTCTGTCATAGATATTTGCAGTCATTGTAGTTGTGTTGGTGACTAACCCTATTTGGCTCATGTCCATAGAACATATTTGTAATAGTGTATTGGCATAGACTCTTCATATGTTATGTTCATATTGTTTGGTGGTGGCAGAATGTGTGACTGCTATGCTCCATGTTATACTCAGATTTGAACACTTCAGATGCTGTATACAAACATGTATGTATGTATATATATATATATATATTATTGCATACATTTATATGTACCTCTATAGATGTGTAGATGTTTTTAACCTATCTATATATCTACGTATATGTTTATCTCTATATATCGACATGTATCTATGTATCTATCTCTCTCTCTCTCTCAATATATATAAATATATATATATATATATATATATATATATATATATATATATATATGTACATCTGTATATATAATACATATATATATATATATATATATATATATATATATATATATATATATAGATAGATAGATAGCATGCACCTTTCATTGGGTACATGGTGGTTTGTCCTATTTCCACACAATCCTCCCTTTTGTGTTTTAGCCTGTCTGAATACAGAACTGGCAGAGGTACATCTCAGGTTGCATACTGGTAGGTTACTTTGAGGATGGTGTACATGTTTGCAGGATCTAATCCTGGAAGTTGTTATTTTACCTCTCAGAGAAGGCACTGGTAGGGAAAGTGTGATTAATGCACATTTAAGCAGTTGTAAGCAAGTTTGCCCATGGTCTGCTTGATGGTAAGAAAAGGTTACACCTGTGAAGCGCTTATCCGTTTAACCGTGTTTAAGCGCCGCTTACCGTCGCACAAACCCATGCAAAACCACTTACAACTGCTTAAAACCTTAATCAACCTGCATCCAACAACCCTTATTCTGGCCCTCAAAATAAATTAACAGCCCTTGCACCAGGGACCATGAACACCAGAGTCACTGACTTTACCACTAAGGCATCTGAGATATGAACAAATGTTATGGTGTTTAGAATATACATTTTACTACAGGCATTCCTCACTACTGAAAACAAATGTGACAGTCAGTTGGTGTGCATATGTATGGTACTTGTTAATGTTCATATGTTTGTGGAATTAAGTGTTGCAATGTGACATGACAGGGTGTATTATGGATGAGAATGGAGCTTGTTTTGTGTCCTTTTTTTATTGTCCCCATACTCCATGTATACCCCTCCAGTTCACTTATTGAACATCCAACCCAGGCTCTCCTTGATGCATAATTTCATTACCCATCATTCCGCCCCCAACACAACACAACAACCATCGCTTCTATGGTGAATTAAATTAATATTAATAGTTATAATACCAGAGCTGCATGTGTTTTGTGTACATTTCAATTCCTTCGGATTGTTTCTGTGTCAGGAAGTGTGTTCATAGATGTTTATATATGAGGCTATAGATGTAACTATATCTATCTATCTATCTATCTATCTATATATATATATATATATATATATATATATATATATATATATCTATGTGTAGACATCACTGACGTATATATATATATATATATATATATATATATATAGATAGATATTTAGTATTAATTTTTAACAGTTATACATATGTAGACTTGTATATGTTGATTCACAAACTACAGTACATTACAATGTACTGTACATATATACACAAAGTGATTGTCCCATTTCTGGTCAGTACTGTGGAATGCCTATAGTAAAAGGTGTAGTCTAAAGACCATGAAACATGTACACAGCTTAGATGGCTTAGTGGTAAGTCCAATGACTATGGTGTGCATGGTCCAGACTTCAAGACCTGCAATGCTTTAAAAATGTTTTTTTACTCCAGAATAAGGCTCATTTAAGCAGTTGTAAGCATGCTTAAAAGTGTTTGTGTGACATTAAAGCAGCAGTTAAACACGCTTAAACAAAATTTAAAAATGTATAACCGGTGTGCGCAAATACGGCCACATCCGTTAACTACTCAGGATATATACATTTCCGTGAAGTAACATCTCACTATGTGCTTACATAACATTACAGTCTCTGTTGACTTTACTCTCCGGCACACATGGGTTTACATGGGTGTTTCAAATGTTTGTTATACTGAAGAATACTACCTAAATATGCAAGCGGTGGTTAAGGTATTCTTTTTAACATGAAAAACATCTTTGACTTTATTGGGATTTGAACCACAAAAGCACAGATACTATGTGAATGCTGTAACCATTACACTATTGACATTAACATTGCTTCTGCTTATTTCCTATTTAGATGATTTTTATGTGTAAGCTAGGCTAAGCAAAGGGCGGAGGCGCCCAAACCCACTGAGCTTCACTTACTCTTGAAATCAGAACATAACAAATGAAAAGAGAGACTATAAATTAAATTCCTAACTACATTAGGCATAGCCCCTCACTGACACAATTCAAGAGAAATGTTGATGTGTGAATGGGTAACAGAATATACACACCTGGGATCATGTGTTCCAGAACCATACAGCCGGCGGGGGGAGCCCCTCCAGTTTTGTAGCTGCAAGACCTGTTGGAGAAATTGAATGGTGTTGATTTTTCATGTTAGCATGCCCTTTGTAGATTACTAAGTGCCCCTATCACCCTCCGCCACCCCAGTCTTCAACAGCTTCCAGCAACTCTGCCTGGAATCTCTTCATTGGCTATGCTTGACAGAGGCTCAGTTACTTCATCAGTGGTGCAGAGAAAGCCAACACACTGTAGCTATGCTTCTAAATGCCTTTGGGCAGATAGCCTACTACCTATCTGTGAACCTCTAAAGTACAGGTCATCACAAAAATAATATGTGAATAAACAGAGCTTTCAGATCACAATATACAGTGAAAAATCCCCATGTAGTCAGAAAACAGTTAAGTACAGCAAGAAAATACATAACACCGATACTTAATCACTTCAAAAGCCTATCTTGGAAGCTAGAAGACTTGTATCAATTTAAGGCTTTCTATTGCTTACCAGTAGGTTACCTACAGGAAAGATGGGAAACAAGCACAGATGGGAAACATGCATGCAACAATAAAATACCAGCTTGCATGTGTCAGCCTTAGGCTTTCGAATACTAGCCAAGGCTATTGGTGCCCCCATGGTGCCTTTTTTAGGCAAGTCTCACAGGGGAATCCCACCTCCGTAAACAGCACAATAGCAGAATCAATGAGGGTTATGCTACTCAACGCCAGGAGTTGTAATCACAAAATGCACGCACTCACAGCACTCCTCAGTATGGACAACATCAACATCTGTGCAGTAACTGAAACCTGTTTTACGGCTCCTGAGAGCACACCAGCACTACTGGACTACAACCCATACCACACATTTTGGCCACAGAACATGGACTGACACAGACATGGAGGGGGGTCTATCCATATTCATCAGGGATACCTACACCTCCAGGTTAGTGGGGCAGCATGACACATCTGAGATCATCCATGTGCAGCTAACATCAGCCACAACTTTAATGCAAACTGTGGCCTGCTACAGATCACCCTACATGACCCGGGACCACCACTCCACCTACCTGGAGACAGTGTAAAACATGACAGTCCTACCAAACACTCTGGTATTGGTCAATTTCAACTACCCTACCATTAACTGGGAAACTTACTCAAGTACTCACTTCCAGGCCCAGCGCTTCCTGGAATTTTTCACCTCAAATGCCCTGTATCAGATGGTGAACTCCCTAATCAGAGGTGGAAACATACTAGATGTAATAATCACCAACATGGGCGACAGTTGCACCACAGCAGAAGTAAATCGGTCACTGGTTAGATCTGACCATGAACTATTCACTGATGATTTCCACACCCAGTCATCTCTCCCACCCAAGGTAACCACAGTGATAACCTTTCCTAACTTCACACTACTAAAGACAGAGGTGGGAGATTTCACAGCCCCCATGGTAAGGGAAAACACTGCTCAAGATAGAGAAAGATTTACAAATGTATTCTATAAGCACCTACAAGGATGTATGGATTGTGCCATCACTGGTAAACCAAGACTCGCTCCTCCAAGACAAGGACACCAGTCTGGTGGACCTCTGCAATAAACAGGCTATACAACAGAAGTAGGACAGTAGTCCAGGAAAAACAGCAAATCCCAAGAAGGGCAGACATCCATGACCAGTATTAGTAAGAAACTTAGGTCCCTCATGAAATCACCAAAGGCTAACTTCAACAGGAAAATAGGCAATGATTCAAATGATAACCATAAAGCCTTCTTTGGCTATATCAGGGATCTACATGGTAACACACACATTTGCACTGTGCCGGTGCAATATAGCACAAAATATACTGAACCTACTAATAATGCAAACATCCTTGCAGATACATTCATTGCAAACTTCACCCCATAAAAAGCCCACAACAATACCCATAAAGTACAGTATCCCAGACATCAGAGAGACACAGGTGGAAATAGTCCTCTCAAACGGCACAATACAGTGCCAATGGAGGCAGATGGTGTCCCAGACTGCATCTTGCAAACATTACAAGACAAACTAATCCCCCACCTAATTAAGCTTTTCAACCTCAGCCTCTACACAGGCTACATGCCCATACAATGGCGCATAGCAACGGTTATTCCACTCCACCAAGGTGGAAACACAACTGACCATGGTAACTACCACCCCATAAGCCTGCCTAGCCTGGCCTGCAAAGCTATGGAGTGCATCCTCATGGCACTCATTAAGAAAGACATTGGTAACCTGCAAACACTTGACCCAACCCAGGTCAGCTTGGCTGAGTGTAGATCATGCCTACTGAACCTGTTTGATGTCTTACAGACAGTCACCAAGGCATTAGATGAGGGGAGATGTGGCTCACACATACTACCTGGACCTCACTAAGGTTTTTGACACCATTCCCTACTCAGGTAGTACTGATAAACTCACCAGCTTGTACGTGAACCCATATCACAGGATGGGTTGCCAACAGGTTGAAACACAGAACCCACATGGTAAGACTAGCAGCCTCCAGGTCCAACTCTTAACCAGTCACAACTGGTGTGCCACAGGACTCAGTCATTTGACCCCTACTGTTGTGGATATACTTCTCAGAGGTACAGGCAAACACAGGTGGACTAAGGCAGACCATATTTGGCAATGACTGCAAACTGGGAGCATAACTGACAGTCCAGCTGACACAGACATCCTTCAAAGGGCCTCACAGAGACCGACACAGGGTGTCAAAGTCATGGCCTCAAGCTAAGTGCCACAAACTGCATGGTCATGCCATTTGGGAAAAACTAAACACCCACATATTAACACATAAGTGGCAGCCACCTTAATACAAACGAGGTAATAGAGGATCTGGGGACTAAGGTAGATAGTGATCTCTCCTTTAACAATAATATCTCCAAAGTGGTTAGGACATCCTTCTATGTAGGCCATCTGATTACTAAAGGGTTCGCATCTAGACATACTGATGTTATAGTGCCCCTTTACTCATCACTCATCAGTCCCATCATAGAGTATGATAACCCATTTTGTATGTACCTCAGAAGACACTTCCAACAGCTGGAAGGTCCACAAATGTATCTCGCCAAGAGGATTGCTGACCACAAACATATGTCCTATGCAGCCAGACTGAATAAACTCCTGCTTTACTCAGTGGCATCTTGTTTACTCAGAGATGATCTCTGCTGGACAACAAAGCCATGTCCAACTCAGGCTTAATGGATATGCTCCACCTATGGGAATCCATGTCACAGTGTGCCACATGCTGTAGTGAGCTAAACCTTGCCACAACAATAACTAGAACATGCTGGAGGGACAGATTCCTGTCACAGAAGCTCCCCATGCTTTGGAACAACATCCCTAATTATATTATACAAAGCCCCTCACTAACACTCTTCAAGATAAACCTTAAAGAGTGGATGGGGAACAGTAGATGAACAGTAGATACACCCCAGGGATCCCACCATTGGCTCTGCTCCACAAAGGGACAGTTAATTAATCAATGGGGTGGCAAAAGCTGACACATTTTTGTTAGGCTTATGAATGTCCTTGGGCAGTTAGCCAAGTACCTACCTATGAACATGTGAACCTATACATACAGTATCAGCACATGCTGATAGCTTAATTTACTGTTCAGGTGTTGACTTACCTTGTGGCAATAGCAGTTGTGTGTGCAATAGTTGAGGGCTGCCTATGTTGGATGCACATAGTAGACTGCCTATACATGACAATTTACAGGTAGTGTTGTGTGTGTGCCATCCATTTTTACTGTGTGTGTGCAGGTGGAGAAAGGTGTCAGTCCCTAGGTGCCTACACTGTCAGTGTGGTTGCTATACACTCCCTCCTTGCCAAGGCATGGGCATACTAGACATGCCTCCATCTCCCTACTAGGGCTGGCTCTGGGTGTTCACGGTCTGAGTACCTCTGTGCCTGTGGGGCCCTTGGCAATGGTAGTGGGCTGTGAGGGCCTTCACCATTCTGTCCTTGCTGCAGCTGTTTTTGTAGGATCATATTGTGTAGCATGGCACATACTATGAAGATGTGGGCACACGTGCCTGGAGAGTACTGCAAGGCTCCACCAGATATGTCCAAGTAACGGAACCATGATTTAAGCATCCCAAACACATGCTCTATGATTATTCTGGTGTGTGCGTGTGCCTCATAATGAGGCATACGCCATAATGAGGCACATGCTCTATGATGATTCTGGTGTGTGCATGTGCCTCATTATGGCATTCTTGCATGGGTGTGTGTGCATTTCTGATGGGAGTCATCATCCATGGTTCCAGTGCATAGCCAGCATCCCCCACCAGGTGGCCATTTGGGATGTCCCCCCGGCAAATACCTGATACAGCTGTGAGGCATGCCAGATGTGGGAGTCAAGATAGCTTCCAGGGCTGCCAGCACACACATCCATGATAATGCCTTGGGCATTGCACATGACCTGAGAGTTAATGGAGGGCTATCCCTTGTGGTTTATGTAGTCCCTACCCTGCTCACTGGGTGGTCACTTGATGTGTATGTGTGTGCAGTCTATTGCACTCAGTACCTCTGGGTATTCTGCCACACGGTGGAAAAGACGCATATTGCTGGACATCTCTTCCTGCGTTCTGGGGAAGTATATTTGCTCATTGGCATGTGGTAACATAGCATCCAGGAACTGCTGAAATACCCTGAATGCTGATGCCTGTGAGATCCCCAGGATATCCACAGTTGGCCTTTGAAAGGTACCTGTGGCTAATATTCTCAGGCTTACACATACCTTCATATCCACTGGGATGGGTTCCCCTCTGTTTGTTCTGACTCTGAGGTGGTGCCAGCACAGCTCCCTAAGTTGCTGTAGGGTGTCCCTGGCCACCCTGTAATGTTCTACTATCTCCAGATCATGTAGCCCCTGGTAGGTTACCCTAGGTCTGAACACTCTTCTCCTCCTCTGGTGCATGAGGTGGTTGTCAGCATCATCCTCCACACCACCTTCAGTCTCCAACACATACTGGATGGATCAAAGCTATGGCAGCCCCTAACATGTACATATTAAAAGTTCCCTATATGTATACACCAATGGTGCAGAGTGTATGGGAATACACAAGTGTGTGTGAGGTGCTTTCACACTTTATACTATTGTGCTATAGATACTGCTGATGTCATTGGCTGTGTATGAACAATTCCAGCTGCAGGGTATTTTAATTATGGGTTTTACAGTGAGTACTGCAAGTGTGGGGCCTGTAGTGTGGAGTTATGCTTGCCTGCCTTGATTAATCTGTTGCCCTTTAATTCACTTTTAAACCTGGATCCCCTCCCATTGTCAGACATGCATCCACCTGCACCTACACAAATAGTGCACATGGAAACAGCTCATACCTGGATCACCCACCGGCCATATTTGGTGTTGGAACGCCAACACTACGCCTGCACCTGGCGCAAGCTTCGTGAATTCTGGGGATTGTCTTTAAAGACATTACTCCCTTACTCTGCTGCACAAATCAGCACATGCAGCTACCACTACTGGTTCTGTCCCTAAACTCCAAACCAGCAATAACAAGTAGCTGTATTGCAGCTCTGCACATTGTTTATTTCAGTATATTGTGCTTTTCACTACTTTAAAAGGTGTACGCAATCTTCTATCGCAAACCACTACCACGTGGTTGCCCATCAAACATATAATCAGCATTGTTCCCATCCTGCTCTCATGTTAACCTGCACCAAAGTGAGTAATGAGCAAGATAGTCCCCATTAAACCATATCAACAACAAAACGTTTGCCTACAAACTGCTATATGTGTATCACCTTATTGGCAGTTTTAATATTTGTCCTGTTGCCTGCATATTACTTCATTGAAACCGTATATTACTTCATTGAAACCGACTCAGCCCAGCATTGTGAATGCCGAGTCTGCTAAATAGTCCGACCGACTTTTTAAGGCTAAACTGCTCATATGAATGCTACCTGTCCATAGAAATGCATTGTATCACTCAGCCAGTTGTTACATTTAAACCCATACCAGGTTCTGTACATTTTAAACAACATTATGCAGCTTAAGATTCACAACTAGATTTGTCATAATAAAACTAAAGTCTGATATTGCATTTTGTTAAGTTTCACAGCAGTGCTGTCATATTGAAACTGTAACTGTGATATTTGCTTTTCAGCATACTCTCTTGCCTATCCTAGACAGGTAATTTACCTGAAGTGTTATTTGCTTGTTTTTTCTTTGTACTGTACTGCTGCTTTACCTATTAATTGTACCATGCCCTCAATTGCTGCTTAACCCATATAACTCTTACTAATTTACCTCAACTTATAAGCCTCTCTTCCCTAATACTTTGTTTCACCAGCTCACCAACCTTCACTGCCAAATTGTTTTGCTTACCAACCCTGCCCTCCTGGACATCCAGGACTAATCTCAGATACCAGGCACACCCAGTGTGTCTCTTTCCCCTACAAAGAAAGTCTACCTCCTTCCAGAAGTGAACTCCAAGGATTAAAAGAAAGTATGTTAATAGAGGTACTATCTCCATTACTTAAATGTGATTAAGCTCCACCACTTGCCAAGTACTAGTATAGGGTCATGACCAGAATAGCCAGCAGCCAAACCCCTTGCATTGGGACCCCCCACCTGCCTTATCTTATCGTTACAATTCCTATTGTTTGAGCTTCTCTTTGCCTTCTATGGATAATTCTACCTTCTCACATATAACACTTTATCCCCCTCCCCATACCTGCCTTATCTTGGTGTCCCACTTCTTATTCCTCTGAATTTCTCTCTGCCTCTTACCTTTCCACCTCCTACACTGGTTCCATTTTCTACAATTACAAGATTGTCCACTATATGGCAGTCTTTATCCTTCCATAACCACTCTCCTCTCTCTTCTTCGTTCATTGTACTCATAAAAGCTAGATTCCCTGCTCACTCCATTACAACCCCCTTGGTATCAGTCCCTAACTGCCCCCTGAATTTCTCTCACACCCCCTCCCCTATGCCTTTATTCTAAGCATCCCTCTACCCACTGCTTACCTTCCTCCATAGTCACCTTCCACTCCACTGATTGTTTTTCTCACTGGCCTGCTTTTTCTCCTTCCTTGGTCTCTACCTTGCTACCCTACCTGTTTATAACCAACTCTATTTTCCCTCTTTCCCTCTCTCCTAACTGTTTAAACTTCTCTCATTGCCCCTCAGAACCTGTTGATTCCATTGCCCCTCGTGATATCTGTGAACTTCCCTCTTTCCCCACACCCATCCTTACAACTTGCTCAATATACCTTAATAAGGTGATCCTATTTCTCTACTTCTGCCTCGCTCTGCCTTCTGGCCAGTATCTGCACACACCTACCCTACTCCTCCCCCTCCCCATCTACATCCACCTTAAACCTATCATAAGGACCTAATCACCCATGGCGCCATCTTTAATTCCCTGGCTCTTCTCATGGCTGCTGTGCGTCCTGCCTCGTCATCCCATACTCTGTGAGTACACATCTGTTTAACATGGTTTTTGCTGAATTATTGTTTGTACCTTAACCTGTTGAGACCTGCTCTAGTTCAGTCTGTAGTATAGCTCATACCCTAATTTTGAGGTATATATTCCCAGATAGTACTTTTATAGAATGTCTTCATGGAATGACTAACAGAGCATAAATGTAGCCCTGCTGCGTAATGGGATAGCTGTATGTTTCCATTGATACTGTGCTCTGAAATCTGCATTTTGTTGCATTACTTTAGCGTACCTGAGATGTTTATCTTGTTATTTATGGCTCCTATATATTTGTTGCCTTAATCCTGACTTGGCATGCTTCCTGTAGTTTGTACCTCAGATGATTATCCTGCTGAACGTGCTCATGAAAAAGTGTGACTCTTAAACCTGCATAAGTAATACCTACAGTGTATTTATAGCGGCTTATTTTGAAGCAGTAGCCTCCTGGGTTTTACCCCTGGGTTTTTTCTTTTATTAAAGATGTTACTCCCTTACTCTGCTGCACATTGCGGCATATGCACCTACCACTACTGTTTCTCTCCTTAAATGCTTTATTTTTCTATTTATTAAAGACATTCCCCTAGATTCTCAAAAGCTTGCATGGAGTGTAAGATGAGTGCAGGAGCCCATGCAGGCAATATGTCTGCCATGTGATCCAAGAACAGCCTGCAGGGGTGTGCACGAGAGATCCAGCACTAATCCTGCATGGACTAAGCCCTCGTATGCAAATCACCTCATTTGCAGGAGAAATCCATGCAAATGAGGTGATTTTGCAATCCAGGAAGCTTGCAATAGTCCATGCAAGACTAGTGCTATCTGCAGAAATATACTCGGTTAGTAACCGAGTACATTTCTGAAAAATCAAAAATAGAGCTATGACAGCTCCAAATAAAGGCTGCATATCACTGAGTAAGCATGCCAATGGCCAAGTATAAGGCCATTGGCATTGCAAACAAAAAAAAAATGAAAAAAAACAACTTTTATTTTTTTTCGCCGATCTCAGCTGTTTAAGCATAGGACAGCAGCGTGCAAACGAGATCAGGGGGAAAATAAGAAAATAAACTTAAAATGAGTATTCTAACTAAAATCAGTATTCGGACATGCAAGTCAACAGCAGGCAGACGACAACCTGACCAGTGAGTAGTGGTTGCTAAGGGGGGAGGCTCAGTGTGAGACATGCAACTATGCATTAGCAGGCAATCCTATGCAATTGAAAGGATAGTGAATCCTAGATTTCCCCAAGGTGTGAGGCAGGTCCTAAGAGTGTAAGAGTATAAATAGCTGAGTGCAAGACTAGGATATAGGTGACATCATGGGGGTGTGTGTCAGACATACTGTATGTGGATTTTAGCCCTGTGGCCCGGGATTGCTCCTAGCTTAGCACAGCTAAGCTAGAGGTGTGCGCAAACTTGCCTAGCACTCTTTACAAAGTGTAAGTGGGTGTGCGTGCCACACACTGGGTTTTACAGGAAGAAAAAGAAAGTTAAACCAAGAAATAGCAGCTCTGTGCACATTTGAGCACTCAGTTTGTGCAGCGCGCACACAGGCTTAAACAGGGAGGCAATGGGAAGGGAAAACAGCAGTAGGAAGGTAATCAAGGAGAACTAGCTTAGCTAGCAGGTGAAATGTATCAGAATCAGCCAATTACACAGACAGCAGACCAGCCCAGCCCAGAACACTACTGTAAACTAAGCAAACACCTTCTCCTCTGGTTTTTCCACACTCTACACCACCTTTGTAAACAAGTGGGGAAATTTTAACAAACAAACCTAGAAAATGAGAAGGGCTGCAGCAAGCAACATAGAACAACATGTGCAAGAGGCTGAGGGTGGTGAGGATGTGAATGCTGCCGAACAACCCACAGTGAGGAGACGGAGAAGAGTGTACAGACCCAGGGTAACCTACCAGGGGCTACATGAGCTGGAGATAGTGGAGCACTATAGGGTGGACAGAGACCTCCTACAGCAAATTGTTGAGCTGTGCTGGCCACACTTGGCACATCAAGTTGGCCGAGGCAAACCCATCCCAGTGAATATGAAGGTATGTGAAGCCTAGGTATACTAGTCACAGGTACCTCCCAAAGCACAACTGGGGATATTATGGGCATCTCACAAGCATAAGCATCCGGAGTATTCCATCAGTTCCTGGATGCCATGGCAGCACATGCCAGTGAGCATGTATATTTCCTCAACACACATGAGGTGTTGACCAGCAATATGTCTCTTCCACCAAATAGCAGAATACCCTGGGGTAGTGGGTGCAATAGACTGCACGTACATATGTATCAAAGCACCACCTGGTGAGCAGAGTAGGACCTACATCAACCACAGGGGCATCCCTTCCATCAATTGCTAGGTCGTATGTGATGCCCAGGGCATTATAATGAATGTGTGTTCTGGTTGCCTTGGAAGCTATGACGATTCACACATATGGCATCTGATGCAGCTGTACCACAGATTTGCCAATGTGGACATCCCCTACGGTCACCTAGTGGGGGATGCTGGGTACCCAATGGAGCCGTGGCCGATGAAACCCATCAGAAATGCACACAGACCTGAACAATAATGCCATAATGAGGTACATGCACAGGCCAGACATATAATAGAGCATGTGTTTGGGATGCTCAGGTCACGGTTCTGGTGTCTGGAAACATACTGTTGAGCCTTGCAGTACTCACCAGCTACATGTACCCAAATTGTTAATGCATGTGCTATGCTACACAATATGATCCTGCGGAAACAGCTGCAGCAGGAAACACATGGGGAAGGGCCACACATCCCCCACCAATGCCAAGGTGTGTACAGGCACAAAGTGACTCAGAGGAGGGACAACCTGAGCCTGCCCCAGTAGGCAGAAGGAGGCGTGCCCAGTATGACCTGGCCTTGGCAAAGAGGCAACACATAACATATGCACTGACATAGTAGGGACCCAGGGAATGACACCTCTCTCTGACTTTCACAGACAGTAAAAGGGATGCCAAACATGACACTACCTGTGCTCAACCATGTATAGGGAGTGCAATATGCGCATCCGACATAGGCAGCCCTCCAGCACCATCCTCAGGTCTGGCACACTCTCAAGGTAAGTCAATCAACTTACCAATTGCCAAATGGAGTAGAATGTGTTGTTAACTGTAGCTATGGTATGGATATGGGCATGCAAGGGAATTGGGTGGACGAATGTTATGGCAGCAGACGGCAGACACCCATAGTGGCATCATGACATCTGTAACACATACTGGAGTCACCATAGTTGCCAGTACTACACAGGGTGATGAAACCCAATGCAGGAAATGGGCTGAGTGACATGTGTGTCCATAAGACCCATGCATGCCAGTCAAGAAGGTGCACATACCCAACAACAGTTTCAGCCAACAGGACAGGTGTAGACAAACACAAACAAATGCTGTACTATGGCCTCTGAATGAGCCATATGGGTAACCCCTCCCCCAGGCCTACACAGACAGACTACAGCAGGCCAGGCAGTTGGATGTAAGTTGTGAAGGCTAGGAAGTCAGAATCTAATATGTAGGTAATTAAAGCTAAGATCTGTAGTATACTGGTATGCCTCTAGCCAGCACGATAGGTAAGACTACAGGATGAAATGGAGTACCTGACATACCAGTACAGTCCTAGCAAATCTGTACAAGTGTCAGGTGTGCCTCCCCCATCCTACGTACACTTATATTAATAGTCAGATGTGTCCCCACACTCCTGTGTAGAAATGCAGAAATAGGTGTCTCCCGCGTTATGCAGAAATGTAGCAACAATCAATGCCAAATGACCGATGGATACCCTGAAGAAACAGCATGCTACCTGTCAGTGTACAACACAAAGGTCAGCAGCGCAGTACAAACTACCTGGACTTGATCTACACATGCAATACAGATGGCCATACTGGGCATGCTCACATACTTAAAAGAATTAAGGCAATGTCAGTCAACAACATAATGAAAGGTCATACTGGGCATGCTCACACACTTAAACACATGAAGGCCATGTCTGCAAACACCAGTGGACCAGACATATCTGGCAGTCGCAGTTCTTAGTGCAGACACATGTCAGTATACACCACTCCTGCCTCTCACACACAGTGGATAGGAATACAGACACATATGTAAGGACAACAAACTATAATAAGCAAAAGGTTGACAGACATAGATGTGTGGAAGAGGGTGACTGTGACAAACAGCCATCTGGGCCTGTCCCATCCAGCACACAGCCAAAGGTCCCCAAACACATGAGGTGCAGATGTCACTCACTGCAGGTACTAGCCACCAGTATCTGTCAGCATGACAGACTATGTGGTGTACGTGCCAGCTGTGCAACATGACTGTACAAGGAAGTAGTCATCTAGTAGCTGTATACACATACCTGTGACATATGACCCCGTGTGTGCCTGCATGTGTCATGTCAACCCCTACATGAATGGGTTATGGCCCATGCACACACCAACCTCCCCATAGCAGTATTATGGCAAGCCTGCTGAGGTCATCCAGTGTGTAATACACCTTTGGGAGAGCTACAGCTCAGTAATCGCCATGGCGCATCCCATAACTGTGTACTGATGTAGTGATAAACTACTTAGGTAGTAGTTCTAACCCAAGACTTGGCAATTGTATGAGTGTGTGTTTGTGTGTGTGTCTGTCTATCTCTGACTGTGGAGAGAGCAATGCTTTTTAGGCCAGTCACACTCCACACAACTCATATACTCACCTTTGGCAAGGCTGCTGATGTCACTCAACTAGAAATACACCTCTGGGAAAATCATAGCCCAGTAATCTCTGTAGCGTGTCTTGTAACTGTGTAGTGTGGTAAAGAAATTAGGTAGGTATTCTAACCCCAGACTTAGCAACTGTGTGTGTGTGTGTGTGTGTGTGTGTGTGTGTGTGTGTGTGTGTGTGTGTGTGTATGTGTGTGTATGTATGTATGTGTCTGACTGAGTAGAGAGCAATGCTTTTTAGGCTACTCACACTCTAGTACAACTCATATACTCAACTTTAGCAAGGCTGCTGATGTCACACACCTAGAAATACACCTCTGGGAAAATCATAACCCAGTAATCTCTGTAGCGTGCCCTTTAACTGCATATTGCTGTAGTGTGATAACGAAGTTAGGTAGGTGTTCTAACCCCAGACTTGGCAAATGTGTGTGTGTCTGACTGAGCAGAGAGCAATGCTTTTTAGGCTACTCACACTCCATACAACTTGTATACTCAACTTTGGCAAGGCTGCTGATGTCACTCACCTAGAAATACACCTCTGGGAAATTGATAATCCAATAATCTCCATAGCACGTCCTGTAACTGCATACTGCTGTAGTGTGATAAAGTGGTTAGGTAGATGTTCCAACCCCAGACTTAGCAACTGTACATGTGTGTGTGAATTTGTGTGTCTTAGACTGAGCAGAGAACAATGTTTTTAAGGTACTCACACTCCTTAGAATTCATATACTCATCTTTGGCAAAGCTGCTGATGTCACCCACCTAGAAATACACCTCTGGGAAGGCTGTAGCATGTCCTGTAACTGCGTACAGCTGTAGTGTGACCTAGAACTGTGGTAGGGTTCCATCTCCACCCATGGCAGTTCTGGATGTTTTGTGTGTGTTCCAATGTCTGTGTATGGAGGAATGCATTATAGGTTACTCACTCGCAGTACATTTTGAATGCCCTACTTTATCAATCCTGCTCATGTCATTCATTGTGAAATACACCTTTGGGGAATGATTTTTCTAGTAATCCCTCTGGTGTGTCCTACAACTGCTCCATGCTGTAGTGTGATATAGACCTCAGTCAAGGGTTCTATACCCACACATGTCAGTTGTGGATGTTTTGTGTGCATCTCACTGTCTGTGTAGGGAGCAATGCATCGTAGGCTAGTCACTCACAGTACAGTTGAAATGGCCTTCTTTGGTAATTCTGCTGATGTCATTCAATGTGAAATACACCTTTGGGGAAGAAGTACTTCAGTAATGTCCATGGCATGTACTATAACTGCGGAGTGCTGTAGTCTAATAAACTAGTTAGGTAGGAGTTCAACTCCCAGACATAACAGGTGTGTGTGCTTGTAACTCATATCCTGTGTAGAGCTGGCTGTGAGTGTGTGACACCTGTGGGCAATGTGGAGGAGGTTTTGTTTATTTCTTATATGGTGGACGTAACCTGATGAAGCGCATGTTTTATGTGCGTGAAAGCGCTTGTTTTTTCATTAATTAAACCAGTTGTTTGATTTTATCTCGTGGTGGTTCCAGTGTTTTCCTAACTATTATATGGTGGACCTACAACATATCACAATGTCAATCATACAGGGATAACACATGCAAATCAGCTGAGAGGCTGTGGTGCAAAGCCATACCCATACATGTGACATCAAGGCCAGCCATGTGTTTGGCTGTGGGGGGGTTGCCTATTCATACAAGACATATAGTGTGTGTGGGGCCTCTCAACCCCATTACCAGTTCATGTGGACATATGTGTATTTGTTAATCTGCCATTGCTATCAACAGATGTATGGCCATATATACCTATATAGATTTATATATCTGTTAATATATATAACTATGTCCATATACAGCTTCATAGATATATATCTGCGTACACACATGTAACGTGCTGTATATATGTAGACATATAGGTGTAGACATATATATGTGTCGATTTAGGCATACGCATGTATATATGTGCATATATATTGACATATATGTATATAGTTATAGAAATTAATATATATATATAAATATATATATATATATATATATATATATATATATATATATATATATATATATATATATATATATATATATATATATATATATATATATATATACATATCTAGATATGTTGTATCTGTTTAAATATTAATATAGGTACACACACATACATCTAGATGTTGGTATATATTCGCTGTACTGTTGCATGACTGGACTGGATGATATCTGCAAACATTGAATCACGTTGTATCTGTCATGGCTTAGTGGTAAATCATTTTATCTATGGTGTGCAGAGTCCCTGGTTTGAGTCTTGCAAGCGCAGTTTATTTTGTTGCTGGGCAGAACACAGCCTATTGGATACACAGTGATTAAAACACTTTAAAGCAGTTGTAAGCAGATTTGCGTGAGTTTGCGCAGAGCTAAGCAATGCCTACACAGGTTAAGCAAAGTATAAGAAACTGTAACCAGACTTTAGCAATGCTTACCTGTGCACAAACCCGCGCACAACTGTTTTAAAGTGCCTTAATCACTCTGTATCCATTGGCCCTTGATCTGTCGAGCAACCTCTGCTTGACTTGAACCCAGGACCATGCACACCATAGCCCCAGTAATTTGCCTCTAAGCCATCTCACATATACATAACTCTGCTGTATTCATAAACATATCGTCCAGTCCAGTCATACAACTGTACAGAGAATGCATTCCAACATGTAGATGTGTGTGAAAATATATTAATGTCTAAACTGATACAACATATTGATATATATATATATATATATATATATATATATATATATATATATATTGATATATGTGTATATATATATATATATATATATATATATATATATATATATATATATATATATATATATATATATATATATATATATATATATATATATGTGTGTGTGTGTGTGTGTGTGTGTGTGTGTGTGTGTGTGTGTGTATGTATATATATATATATATATATATATATATATATATATATATATATATATATATATATATATATAAGTATATATGGACATACATCTGTAGATAAAGTGGGAACATAGCAGAAACATATATGTCCACATGCACCATTAATGGGTTTGACAAGCACAAACAACATACATAATGCATGAATAGGTATTCCCCCCACATCCAAACACATCTGCCCTGCAATACACTACCAACTGTTGCAGATCCCATAACCAGGACCTTACACAGCAAGGGCACAAAATGTTAACAGTACTCCATCCCACCTGTATGATGTCAGGCTGGGATCAGTAACATATCATGAAATACAGTCAGACTCATAATGACTCCCATTTTGCAGTCATCTGTTACCTTTGTTAGTCCCATACTGTTGGCCTGTACTTCAGAGATGTAGATGCCAAACAGCTGTGGTCCCAGGACTGAACCCTGAGGTACTACACTTGACACTTGTCTGAGTATGGATTTGAATTCAGTTACACCTACAGTTTGGGTTCTGTCAGTAAGCTATGTGGCAAACCAGTGAGTGGCATAGGGATGTATGGCAAGATTAGTATGTTAATCTATGTTTCCAGACTGGGGGATGGTGTTAAAGGGCTTGGTGAGGTCCACATAGGCTTTGTGGACTGCCTTACCCTATTCAACAGCTATGCAGACTAAGTCAAAGCAGTCAATCAGTTTCAGGAGTCAAGACTGGCCCTCCATGAGCCCATTCTGTGTGGGGTCCAGTGTTTGAGGGTTGCCAATGTCTGCATTCAAAACATCCCTGATAATGCATTCCATGGCCATGCAGATCAGGCTCATCAGACTGATTTGATGGTAGTTCCAGGGATCACAGGTGGATTACCCCCTTGTGGAGTGGGATAACTGAAGCTGTGTGCCACTCAGTGGGCACCAGGCCTGATGTGAGGCTATGATTACACATGACAGTTATGTGAGTTGCCATTCCATTTTTTAGTTCATGTAGTACACAGCCCAGGATGTCATCTGGTCCCATGGATGCTGTATTCTTAGCTGTGGGTAGTGCGTTTTCTGCCTGTGTGGCTGTGATTACTGGGCAATGGAACCCTTTACATATTGACATGGGCCCTTTTGGGGGTGTGGGGGTGAATGTGGCACTAAATCAATCTGCCAGAATATTGGCACATTCCGTGGGAGCGGTCTATGTAAGGCCATTCTGTTGCAGCTCAGAGCAATTCTGAACATTGCCAGTTAAAATTCGGACATAACTATAGAATGCTGTGTGGTTGTCTGTGGAATCTGTGCTGATTTTAGTTACATAACCAGCTTTGGAGGATTCCATGAGGGATCTCAATGTCTTACTGGGGCTGGTAATGGGATTGTTTGCATCCTTGGATTATCCTTTTTTCTTCAACAGTGTCTACCATCTGTTGTATACTCTGTTAATGGCAGGAGACCACCAGACTTGCTTGATTATTTGAGAGGTGAGCATCATGGTTCTATGTGGGATGTCAGGCATCATGCACAAGTGGCTGTGCTCATACAGTGCCTTAGTGCAGGATTCATCAGTTGATCTGTCAGCTCCTGTCTCCATGGGTGTCACAAACATTGTCACTTCTGCCTTGAGTAGCATGAAGTTGTCCTTGGAGAGGTCTTTTACAGGCAACTGTGTATATATATATATATATATATATATATATATATATATATATATATATATATATATATATATATATATATACATTCCTTTCACATGTTCAGTTTGATTAGCCTATGGTGGGATTACTTTGGTGGAACCACAGTCCCAGGTACTGTTGTGATGGCTTAGTGGTTCATTAGTGTGACTATAGTGTATAAGGTCCTGGGTTCCTGACCAGCAAAAGCAGGTTATTTTTGTTCTGGCCAGAACAGCGGTTAATGCATACAGACTATTTAAGGCAATTTAGGTTAGTCACACTCAATACAATTCAAATGCCCTACTTTGGCAATACTGCTGATGTCACTCACTGTGAAGTACACCTTTGGGGAAATAGTATTCCAGCAATCTCTGTGGTGTGTGCTATAACAACATAATGCTGTAGTGTGATATGGAACTCAGGCAAGGGTTCTATTCTCACACAGGGGAGTTGTGGATGCGTTTGTGTCTGTTCCTATGCCTGTGTTAAACAGCAATGCATGTTTGGCTAGTCACACTCACTACAATTCATTTGCTCTACTTTGGCAGTCCTGCTGATGTCACTCACTGTGAAATAAACCTTTGGGGAAATAGTACTCCAGTAATCTTTGTGGCATGTTCTATAATGGCATAGTGCTGTAATGTAAAGACTAGTTAGGTAGGGGTTCTAGTGACAGGTGTGTGTGTTTTAATGTGTTGATGTTTGTCATTTGTGTCCTGTGTGGAGGAGGTTGTGAGTATGTAACAACTGTACCCAATATTGAGTGTGTTTATAAAATTCTTATATGGTGCCCCTAGCATAAATCACAATATCCACCGTGCAGGGATAACAGATGTGATATCAGTACATAGTCAGTCAAGGGTTCGATACCCTAGACTGGTAAGTGTGTGACACAGACATGCTTACCTTTCACTCTCTCAACCCACCCTGACTTATCTTTGCCTCTGTCTGCCTCTCTCACTCCCTTTCTGGTGGATGTGGAGACTTACACCTGCTTTGCTTAGGCAGCAGCATGTGAATTGTCAGTGATGCTCATGATCAGCTGGTGGCCTCTGCATGGATTGCAGCCACCTCTAGCTGACTGCATGTGGAGCAGCTGTGGTAACATTCCAATAGCAAATTGCATGGAAACACACTACAATATCTAGGAACATCTTGTTGGTGTTGGGCCTTTTCATTCACTGTGAGCAGGAACTAGATCTGTTGTTTGGCAAACACATTACAGATGGATTGGGGACTTAACTCAGACAACATACACTGTGGAAACAGGCCAACACACAGGAGGGGGATGTGCCTATCCTGACTACAGACTGTAAGTACTGTTATACTGCAGTTGGGGAACTATTGGTTTAACAGGGTGTGTGTGAATATGGCTGTCCAACATGTTTTAATACTTGTCATGTCATTGCTATGTTTATGAGGAATCCCCATCTGTAGGGTCATCTGCATACTAGGCAGTGTGTGGTGCCTTGTCTTCCTTGTGTTACCCACAGAACACCTATCTCTCAACTTCAGAAGGTAGTGTGAGGATTGCAATCAGTAGATGGTGAGAGCCAGGAGAGTTACTGATGTCATATCCCTCATAGGACATATGTTGCATCAAACCCTGTTATGACAGGAAATGTATGAGGTCATCATAGCGACATGTCAATATTGGGCCTGTGTTTGTGCCTCCAGCCACAACTCTGTCAACCTTTGTATATATGTCATGCAGTAAGGGGTGCATATGTCCTGTACACCATATTCAGTGACAGCATAACGGGTAACAAGCCAGTGAGATATCAGACTGCTACACATTATGTATAGTAGGGGTTATATTTGAGGACATAGCCTGGGAATTCTGTGGTTGTGTGTACAGTACTGAGGCATGGGTAAGTCTGGTAATTGTTGACAGTGTGTGTATAGTGCATATGTACCTTGGCCTGTCTAGAGACTGTGGTAGATATCATTGTTCTTGGTCCTTTTCTATCTGATGTTACATGCTGACTGTATGTCACCTATCAGCTTACATGTTTGTAGGAGCGAACAACACATGCCCCAAACCACAGACAGCCATCGGACCACACTGTGTAGTGGCCCAGTATATGTAGGGTTGTTGTGTGAGTGGCTCATATGAGGATGGTGTACATCAGATAGTCCATATACTATAATAGTATGATAGCTTACCACATGTGTTTGTGGTTGTGTTCACATTGGTTGTGGTTATGCACTTTCACATAGGTGTCTGTTACTCTGTGATGCGATATGCCTGTATAGCCTGCTCTCTATGCAGGTACATGTGTATTCCCACATAGGAGATGTAGCCCATTGTTGAGTCAGTATGCCTGTAGCCTGCACTGAACTTTATTACATCCCTAGCAGCTTACTGTACTTATCCAGTGAGATGTCATGTCCAGATACTTGCCAGATGTACTGCTGCCTGGCCACCTTAACAGTCATGTATGTCAGACAAAGCAGTGGGATGCTGTTCAGATATATGTCAGTAATTAGTGGATAGTATGTGGCCATGGCACCTCTGTACCAGTGGTTATTATGTGTCAGGACATATGATGGTGGTGTATGAATGCATAACTTATGGGGGCAAATGAATACCAGTATATATGTGTTATACCCATCTACATGGCTATTAACATCAACATTGACAGGTCTGGTCCACATGTCTTGCATGAAGGGGTTCTGTGTATATCCCTGGACAGACCCGAGTGTGTCAGACTGTCCACATATATTGGCCATATTGCAACTGTAGTCCACAGGGGCATTACTGTGATAGCAGTGGTACTGTACTATGATGACCTTAGGATGTCTGTAAGTAGCCAATGGTGCAAATGTTAACAGCAGATGTGGTCTCCCACACACACCATTTCTGTGAAGACAAACCCTATTACAGTAGCAATAGTCTACAAATATACCTGCACTACATACGTGACATCCCCTTGCACTGAGAGGTTGGGACTATCGGGGCTGAGGTAAGGCTCCACTCCATGTTCAGGACATATGGTGAACATATGTGTATATATAAGTATACTTATATTCATATAGATATGTACACATGTACATATCTTGCTTACTGTATGACAACAGTTTCACACATATGTGCCTGTGTTCCAGCCTCTGTCCTCCACCTACATACAAGGCTTTGCACATATGACATGCTGTCAGGGGTTGTTATGTAATGGGCTGTGTGCATGTCATGCTGTCATTCCTGCCATTACTCCACTGCTGTTGTGTCCCCCATACATACTGGGGGGTTGGGGTCATATATGTGTGGGTTTCACCTACACAATACGTGTGCCCTAATGCACTCCAGAGGCCAGTGTATGTAACAGTGGTATATCTGTCCTGACATTCAAATCGGTCATCCGACCTGGGTATAGGGGCGAAAGACTAATCAAACCATCTAGTAGCTGGTTCCCTCTGAAATTTCCCTCAGGATAGCTGGCGCTCGGCGGACACAGTTTTTATCAGGTAAAGCGAATGATTAGAGGTCTTAGGGCAGAAACAATCTCAACCTATTCTCAAACTTTAAATAGGTAAGAAGCCTGACTCACTGGCTTGGAGCTGGGCATGGAATGCGAGCACCCAGTGGGCCACTTTTGGTAAGCAGAATTGGCACTAAGGGATGAACCGAATGCTGGGTTAAGGCACCCGATGCCGACGCTCATCAGATCCCAGAAAAGGTGTTGGTTGATATATCATATAAATGGACTATCCTGGCAAACAAACTGCAAATAAATAAATAAATATGGCCCAATATTAGCGAGTGAAGAGGGGGTGCACCATGACTAACCTAGGCTGTTACATGTGTGGGTATCTAGGATAGGCTGCCTTAAGGTATCTGGATGTACTTTACCATACAATCCACCTTGGGTAAATGCAGGCCTACTGCCTCCTGCCACACGGGATGTTCTGTTTGTCAGTGTGACTGTGATGGTGTCAGATATGCCTTGTTATGTAAAAGATACATCCCATTGTGTCAACTGGGGTCTGTCCCTCTAGGGGTTGTGTAGAAAGTGTAGATAGAGGCTGCTGACCTATACATCTGCATTATGTACTGTTGATTGTCTGGTATGCTGTAGCCTAGTCTGTCAATACTAATGTACTACTTGAAGGCCTCGGCCTGGACAGCAACATATGTCAACCTTTCCAGACTACTGTCTTAGTATAACTGTTTCACAGTTGCATTACGCTCTTCATATGGATGTCAATGTCTAAACAGCTATATGACATGGCATATACAACTGTCATAGTACACAAATAAAGCTTTCACATTCATTTATGCACACCTGTGTGTGGCATTGTAACCTTTGATATCTCTGTGAGTATAGGTTACAGGCTATGAATGTCATTTGTATGAGTGGCTCATACAGTTTGCAATTGGTAAGGTGGTGACTGTAGGAATACTGGCTGCTCCATATTGTGTGCACGTACTACATATGTATATTACTGTACAAATCTGTGTGTGTGTGTATGTGTAGTTACATATATATATATATATATATATATATATATATATATATATATATACACATATATAGGTATATACGGACATACAGCTGTAGATAATGGGGAAATAACAAAACATATATGTCCTCATGCAACGTTAATGGGGTTGAGAGGCCCCACACAGTATACGTCTTGTACAAATAGGTATACCCCACAGCCAAGCACGACCCCCCTGTAATACAGTACCAAGTGTTGCAGATGCCATAACAAGGACCAGACATGACATGGCCATCCCTAGGATACATATACACAGACACATATATGCAGATGCAGGTATATATATATATATATATATATATATATATATATATATATATATCTTCTTCTTTCGGCTGCTCCCATTAGGGGTTGCCACAGCAGTTTTGGCTGCTCCCACTAGGGGTCGTCACAGCAGATCAACTGTTTCCATTTCTTCCTGTCCTCTGCATCTTGTTCTGTCACGCCAACCACCTGCATGTCCTCGCTCACTACATCCATAAACCTTATCTTAGGCCTTCCTCTTTTCCTGTTACCTGGCAGCTTCATCCTTTGCATCTTTTTCCTAATATACTCTGCATCCCTCCTCTGCACATGTCCAAACCAATGTAATCTTGCCTCTCTGGCTTTGTCTCCAAACCTTCCAACCTGGGATGACCCTCTAATATACTTATTCCTAATCCTGTCCATTTTCGTCACACCCAGTGCAAATCTTAACATCTTTAACGCTGCCATGTCAAGCTCTGACTCCTGCCTTTTTGTCAATGCCACTGTCTCCAACCCATATAAAATAGCTGGTCTCACTACCCTCTTGTAGACCTTCCCTTGCACTCTTACTGGTACTCGTCTGTCACAAATCACTTCTGACACTCTTCTCCACTCACTCCATCCTGCCTGTACTCTCTTCTTCACCTCTCTTCCACACTCACCATTACTCTGAACTGTTGATCCCAAGTATTTAAACTCATCCACCTTTCGCCACCTCTGCTCCCTGCATCCACACCATTCCTCTATCCTCCCTCTCATTCACACACATATATTCTGTCTTAGTCCTGCTGACCTTCATTCCTATTCTCTCTAGAGCATATCTCATCCTCTCCAGGGTCTCCACCACATGTTCCCTACTCTCACTACAGATCACAATGTCATCTGCAAACATCATAGTCCACGGGGAATCCTGTCTGATCTCGTCTGTCAACCTGTCCATCACTATTGCAAATAAGAAAGGGCTCAGAGTTAATCCTTGATGTAATCCCACCTCCACCTTAAACACATCCGTCAATCCCACCGCAGAACTCACCACTGTTACACTACCCTCGTACATATCCTGTACCACTCTTACATACTTCTCTGACACTCCCGACTTCCTCATACAATACCACAACTCCTCTCTAGGCACCCTGTCATATGCTTTCTCTAAATCCACAAAGAAACATATATGCTGACAAATAACCTGCCGTATATATTTAGACGTAGATGTGGACATATATATCTATAGATGTAGGCATTTGCATGTTTATATGTTCATATATATATATACATATATCAATATGTTGTAACCATTTAGACATTAATATATTTATCACACATACATTTACATGTTGAAATACATTCTCTGTACTGTTGAATGACTGGGCTGGATGATATGTTCCTGAATACATTAACAATATGCATATCTGAGATGGCTTAGTGGTAAATAACTTTGGTTATGGTGTGCAGGGTCCTGCGTTTGATCCTAGCAAATGCTGCTTATTTTGTTGCTAGGCAGAACAAGGGCCATTGGATACAATGTGATTAAGGCACTTTAAAGCAGTTGTAAGTGGGTTTGCGCAGGTTTGCGTGACAGTAAGCACTGCTAACCTCTGGTTACAGTTTCTTACACTCAGTTAGCATCTGCTCTGCTTAATCTGTGTAGGTAATGCTTACACCCATGCAAATGCACTTAAACACGCTTACCACTGCTTATTTTTGCTTAAACCTGCTTACTAGTGCCTTATTCATTATGACACTGACACTTCACATGTGCATTTAATGCAATACTCCAGTTCACATGTAATGTTATTATGTAGGTTATATGGCAAAAAGATTTAAAAATATGCTCATATACAGATTTCACATGGAAAATGATATGTGCTGCAGTGGGACTCATACCGGGAATGCCTGCTCATTAGGCAGATGCTCTAACCACTACAATATTGCTGTGCTGCTTCATTTGCATATATATTCCTTGTTATCCTCTTCAGCCTTTTCAGCTGCTTTAACCGTAGCTAAGCAATGGGCAAACCTGCGCACCTATGGTTAGCTGTACTCGGGATTGTAAAAAATAATAATAAAAGGGTTTCTTCATTTTATTTAAATGTATTGTTGCTGTTGAACACATGGGGACTGTTGGTGGGGATATGCGGACACCTATGAGTGGTCTCGCTCATTTATTTATACTTTCTTCTGTTCTACTTTGCAGGGGCATGTTTATTCTGAGAGCTTTGCTCTCCGACATGCCCCCTGCACTCATCCACACTCTGTGCAGGATTTTGAGCTCAGGCAGCAGGCCTGCATTAATATGCATGGCACGCTGCTGTCCTCCTTTTAAACTGCAGCTTCCATGCAAGACTAGATTAGTCCTGCACGGACGATTACTAAATCCAGGGGATAATCTTTAAAGACATTACTCCCTTACTCTGCCGCACAAAGCGGCACATGCAGCTACCACTACTGGTTCTATCCCTAAATGCCAGACCAGCAATAACAAATCACTGCATTGCAGCTCTGTACATTGTTTATTTCAGTATATTGTGCTTTTACCTACTTTAAAAGGTATTCGTGATATTCTGTCGCAAACCACTACCACTTGGTTGCCCACCAAACATATAATCAGCATTATTCCCATCCTGCTCTCATGTTAACCTGCTCCAAAGTGAGTAATGAGCAAGATAGTCCCCATTAAACCATATCAACAACAACTTGTTTGCCTACAAACTGCTATATGTGTATCACCTTATTGGCAATTTTAATATTTTTCCTGTTGCTCGCATATTACTTCATTGAAACTGCATATTACTTCATTGAAACCAACTCAGCCCAGCATTGTGAACACTGAGTCTGCTAAATAGTCCGACCAACTTTTTAAGGTTAAACTGCTCATATGAATGCTACCTGTCCATAGAAATGCATTGTATCACTCAGCCAGTTGTTACATTTAAACCCATACCAGGTTCTGTACATTTTAAACAACATTATGCAGTTTAAGATTCACAACTAGATTTGTCATAATAAATCTAAAGTCTGATATTGTATTTTGTTAAGTTTCACAGTAATGCTGTCATATTGAAACTGGTAACTGTGATATTTGCTTTTCATCATACTCTCTTGCCTATCCTGGACAGGCAATTCACCTGAAGTGTTATTTGCTTGTTTTTTTCTTTATACTGTACTGCTGCTTTACCTATTAATTGTACCATACTCTCAACTGCTGCTTAACCCATATAAGTCTTATTAATTTACCTCAACTTATAAGCTTCTCTCCCCTAATATTTTGTTTCTTCAGCTCACCAACGTTCACTGCCAAATTGTTTTGCTTACCAGCTCTACCCTCCTGGACATCCAAGATTAATCTCAGATACCAGGCACACCCAGTGTGTCTCTTTCCCCTACAAGGAAAGTCTACCTCCTTCCAGAAGTGAACTCCAAGGATTAAAAGAAATATGTCAATAGATGTACTATCTCCATTACTTAAATGTTATTAAGCTCCACCACTTGCCAAGTACTAGTATAGGATCCTGACCAGAATAGCCAGCAGCCATACCTCTTGCATTGGGACCCCCCACCTGCCTTATCTTATCCTTACAATTCCTATTGTTTGAGCTTCTCTTTGCTTTCTATTGATAATTCTACCTTCTCAAATATAACACTCTATCCCCCACACCTGCCTTATCTTGGTCTCACACTTTTTATTCCTCTGAATTTCTCTCTGCCTCTTACCACTCCACCTCCTACACTGGTTTAATTTACTACAACTATAAGATTGTCCACTATATGGCAATCTTTATCCTTCCATAACGTCTCTCCTCTCTCTCTTCTTTGCTAACTGTACTCATAAAAGCTAGATTCCCTGCTCACTCCATTACAACCACCTTGGTATCAGTCCCTAACTGCCCCCTGAATTTCTCTCATATCTCCTCTCCTATTCCTTTATTCTAAGCATCCTTCAACCCACTGCTTACCTTCCTCCGTACTCACCTTCCATTCCACTGATTGTTTTTCTCACTGGCCTGCTTTTTCTCCTTCCTTGGTCTACCCACTCCATTCGCCCTGTGGACTCACTCCGCTCCCCTAACCTACCCCCAATTCCCACCCACCCCCAGCAGCCATACATTTATATTTACCTCACCACACTCACCATATCCAACAGCCAATCCAAACTAGGCAATACCATTCAGCCACTCCAACTTAGCCTCCACACCACTACTTAGTCCCCCCTTTTTTATTTCACTCTTAAACAGTCCACCCCTTCAAACCAATATCACAAACTACTTTTCTTACAAACCAAAAGCCTTTCAACTAGCAACATATATATTACCTCCAATTTAAATTCACTGTACCTTCATATAAACCACAACAATGCCCCTAAAAATTCAAACCATACTAACACAAACACTACTGCTAACAACCTTACTTTTATTAAACTACCTGACTCAATCAAAATATATCAACCACTCCCCCAATTCCATACCACTATATCATCCAACACAAATGTTACAAACAACTCCATCCGCATATGTCCTTGTCTCTTCCACTTCAACTCCACTATGCTCTTCCCCTCTAAAGTCCTAACTATAAATAGGACACCAAACCACTCTACTCAAATTCTCTCTAAACTCACCTCTTTCATTTTCTATGCCCAACTAAGAAAATATCTCTCACAACATTATATCTCAATCCTTCTCTCAAGTGACATACACCCAAATCCTGGTCCCTCTTCCTCTCCTGACTTATCCTCCAAACCCCATCCCACTCCTGCAACTACTAAATCTATTACTTTCTCTGACCTTAATACTCAAAGCATCTGCAATAAAACACCAAACTTTCATGGCTGGTTACTACACAATCAGCCAGACATTCTCTCCATCTCAAAAACCTGGCTCAAATCTCACATAAAAGACTCAGAACTGCTATCCCCCAACTACCAGATACTGAGAAAAGATAGAACCAAAAAAAAAAGAAGAGGGTGGTGTCGCACTTCTATACTCTGCTTCCCTCCTAGTCACCCCGTATGCTAAACCCTTCCCTAATTTCAATAAAGCAGAAGCTATACCAGCCCTACTCCACTTAAACAAACATAAACATATGTAGAAAAGAAGTCACAAACCCAGAAATACACAAAATGAGGTAGATGATCAACCAGCACCACGGGTACGTATACATCCACTCAAAATTTATTAAGCACAAGTTTTCATCAAAAAGTATATGACTTCAGAACAATGAATACAAATAGTACAAAAAAAATCACTCAATTTAAATACCCTCCCCCAGTAGCAGTTATTACATCACATTCTACCACTTAATTATTTAAAAAGAGATACACTTATAACAATTTATAAAAATTTAAAACCCAGTGTGCTTCACATAAAGTTAGCAACACAAGTCAACTATACTTATTACATGAAATACAACTATTGCATGAAAAAATGTAGTTCTTACATGAAATACAAAGATTTAAGTTTCAACAGGTACATAATGTAATCCTTTCATTTAGACAAGGACTAACATTGTTATTCAAATTAATCTGCCACATTAGTTCTATTAATTCCAAATATTCTTCTACTGCCCCCCCCCGGACCCTAAATCAGCATGATCTATTGCACAGAACTTAAATTTATGTGTGGGAAACATCTGGACATGGTTAAATAAAGCATTTTTATCATTATTCTGTTTGATGTCATATAAATGTTCATATACATTTTGTTTTAGGGCCCTTTTTATTTTTCCCACGTAAAATCCATCGCAGGAATCACATTTAGCAATGTATATCACCCCTTTTGAATAACAATAATACTTCTTTTTGGGGTAAATGACTCCAAAATTCTTAATATGAACATTGTCACTTTCCAATATGTGGGGACATTGGGCACACCTACCACATCTAAAACACCCCCTATCTTTGTGTACCTTCCTAGCTGTTTCCAACAAATTCTTAAAACATGCATCCTTCTTATATACTATAACTGGTTTGCCACCCAAAGTTCTATTAACCTCCTTGTCTAAGGAAAATACCATCCAAAATTTCTCTATGGTGTTTCTAATATCATAAAAAATAAGCATATCGGGAATGACAAGGGCCCTTGAGAATTTGCCCTGTGTATCCCTACTTGGACTAACTGATGTCTCTATCACATTAAACAGGAGTTTGGCAAATGTACCTGCTTGCTTCTTAGCTTTGACCTCATTTTCTATTGGATTAACAAATTCCAAAGGGTAACCTCTTCTTGTGAGCATCTGACTTAAAATCTCACACTCTCTTAGAATGTCATCCTCATCAGAGGTCATTCTGGCAATCCTGACATATTTCCCACTGATCATTGCCCTTTTTTGGTGCACAGGATGCCAACTCTGAAAGTGCAATAATGTGTTTGAATAAATAGATTTTCTATACAGTTTTGATAGAAAAGTCTTATTCTTATAATCTTTTATAATGGTCACATCCAGAAAGTCAAGCTTGTTATCATCTATGCTGATTGTAAATTTAAAAAAATCTGTGGTAGTGTTAATATAGGTTACAAACTCATTCAAACTTTTAACACCACTTTTCCACAAAAGGACTATATCATCCAGGTAGCGGCCATATAGAGCCCACAACTCTCTAAATTTTGAATTCGTAATATATTGGTCCTCCCAACAGGTCAGTACTATGTTTGCAAATGCTGGTGCACAGCATGCTCCCATGGCCACCCCCTGTCTTTGCCTGAAAATTTGCCCTTCAAAAGTCAAAAAAATATTTTCTAGAACAAGTTCCATACAAGTTCTTAGGATTAAAATTGTGTTGTGCCCCATTTCCGTGTTGAGACACAAGTAGTCATAGAACCATTACAACCCTTCTGTGTGCAGTATCACTGAAAAAGGGTCCTTGATATCCATGGAGACCATAATCAACCTATACTGGTACATTTCAGGTCTGATTTTACTTAAAAAGTCCCATGAATCTTTAACGACCCATTTCCTTTGATCCAGGATACCTTTTACTTTACTATCAATGTATCCAGCTAAGCAGAAAGTTTGTGATGCCTTTGCATCCACAATTTGGTGAAGGGGTGAGTTACTAATAGATTGATGAGTCTTTGGAATGCCAAAAATGGTTGGAGTCCTAGGGAATTTCAAGTCCAAAAAAACATGGGTATCCAAACATATTTGCCCATTAAGCAAAAGTTTGTCCACTGTAAGGTCAATATTCCTATAGGCAATATTCATTTCATTAATAGAAGCCTCAACATAGGTATCACTGTACAATAAATCAAGCATTATACTATTATAATCAACCAACATTTATATGCATCAAACAAAATAATGATAAAATGCTTTATTTAACCACTTTCATATGTTTCCCACACATAAATTTAAGTTCTGTGCAATAGATCATGCTGATTTAGGGTCCTGGGGGGCAGTAGAAGAATATTTGGAATTTTTAGAACTATAGTGGCAGAATAAGTTGAATGCAATGTTAGTCCTGGTCTAAATGAAATGATTAGCATTATGTCCCTGTTGAAACTTAAATTGTTGTATTTCATGTAAGAGCTACATTTTTCATGCAATAGTTGTATTTCATGTAATAAGTATAGTAAACTTGTGTTGTATACTTTATGTGAAGCACAATGGGTTTTAAATTTTTATAAATTTTTATAAGTGTATCTCTTTTTAAATAATTAATTGGTAGAATATGATGTAATGACTGCTGTTGGGGGAGGATATTTACACTGAGCGATTGTTTGTACTATTTGTATCCATTGTTCTGAAGAAGTCATATAGTTTTTGATGAAAGCTTGTGCTTAACAATAAATTTTGAGTGGATTTACACGTACCCATGGTCAAACATAAACATATATTTTTCCTCTCCCTCTATACCCCCCCCCCCACCAGTGACAATATCTCAGTTCTAGAAGACATTCTCTCCTGGGTCTCCAATAACATCACCCACAAAACTATTATACTGGGTGATTTTAATATAGACTGGGCCACAATCCTATCCCCTACTAATTCCCATAACATTAATTTATATAAGTTCACACGGTTAATCAATAGTATCACCAGACCCTCAAAAAATTCCATTACCGGAAGTATCATAGACTGGATTCTACTAGTATCCCATCCCCAAAACATCTCTGACAGTGGTATCCTCCCAGACCCTCTAGCTGAGCATTTCCCCACTTTCGGTCACCCATCTCCCCTCCTCTGTGCAACATACCCACACCATGACTACCTCCCGCTCCTTAAAAAACATCAATCCAGAAACTTTCACTAACATACTAAAACACACCAACTGGAGCCCACTAAAAACCCTCCCCCCTAGACAATGCTCTAGCCTACTTTAACAATACTTTCATAAACCTACTTAACTCCTTAGCCTCATAAATAACTAAGCATACTAAAAGTAACCCAGTACCTTGGTTAACTAAAAACACACTAGCTACCATGTGACTCCATGACAAAACCTGGGCATTATACAATAAAAATAAAACTAACACCACCATCACTGAATATAAAAGACTATGAAACAAGGTTAAAAAACTTGTTGCTTCTGACCGTAAGGCATATTTCACTACCCTCCAAACCAACTATACTACTAATCCCAAATATTTCTGGAAGAGAATATCTGCCCTCCTCAACCTAGGCAAAGCTGAAAACCCTAGTCTTGACCTAGACACATCTGAAACAGACTTAGCAACTAAATTCAACTCCTTTTTCATGGACTCTATTAGTAAACTAACATCAACCTTCATCAATAACTTAGGCACGCACCCTCAACCGGCACCTCTTCCTTCTTCCCTAAACACCCCATGCCCCCCAGCTCCACCTTTCTCCATCAATCCCATCTCCATATCAACTATAAAAAAGCTTCTCCTAAAATTAAAACCAGGCTCAAATGGTCCTGATGAAATCCCCTCCTATTTCTTAAACGTAGCTTCTGAAGCAATAGCCCTCCCCATCAGCATACTCATTAATCGTTCTATCTTAGAAGGCCAAGTCCGCCAACTATGGAAGAAAGCCTTTATTATCCCTCTCCATAAAGGTGGCAACAACTATGACATAACTAACTTCTGCCCTATTGCAATCCTGTCCCCTATTTCTAAACTACTCGAAAAGTGTGTCCACCAGCAACTCCTACCCTATCTCATTAATCACCAACGTCTAACACCAACACAACATGGTTTTCATCTTGGCCATAGTACCTCTACTGCCCTCCTCTCCTTCCTTGAGTCAGTAAATAAAGCCCGTGATTCAGATCACTTCATATCCACTCTCCTCCTAGACCTCTCTTAGGCATTTGACACCATTTCCCACAACCTGCTCCTTACCAAACTCACTAAACTAAACTTGTCCCCTTCCAGTACCCAGTGGTTCTCAAGCTATCTCACCCATAGACAACAAGCAGTCAAATGGAACAAGGCTTCCTCTCCATTCCTCAATACATCCACAGGCATTCCCCAGAGCTCGATTCTAGGCCCCCTATTATTTAATATATTCATAAACGATTTTCACCATGCCAACCCAGACTCCATCCTCATTCAATACGCCGATGATTCTACTATAATCTGTTCCTCCCCCTCTATAACCACTCTTAACCACCTTACACAAGCAGCTTTTTCCTCTACTGAGCAGTGGATGCTTGATAACCATCTGGCTATGAATGCTACAAAAAACAAACTTCTGCTATTCTACCCCTCCAAAAACTCTCTCTTAGATAAAAATACCTTTACAATAACCAGCAAAAACAATGCTTCCCTAGATATAGTCTCCGACATAAAATTATTAGGAATAATCATAGATGACCAACTGAAATTTGATAAGCATCTTCAAGCCAATATCAACAAAACCCATAAAAAGCTAGGTATGCTCTACCAGCATAGTCACTTCATCTCTCCCTCTACTAGAGTCACACTAGCTAATACTTACCTAATTCCATCTCTACTTTATGGTGCAACTATCCTTTCCAACCTGCAATCCTCCCTTAAAGCAAAACTCTCATCTTGCTACAATAAAATAACCAAATTTGCCACAGGTCACAGAGCCTCCTCTCACCACTGCCTTTCCCTTCATCAGCTAGGCTGGTTTGAGCTACCCAAATTTCTCAGTCATACCCAACTTATCCAAGCTCATAAACTGATCCACAACTCATCTCTCTGTCCCTCCCTAGAAAATACCTTTGAAATGCATAAACCTGACAGACTCTTAAGATCAAATTCTCACAACTTAATCAAATTGCACAGACCCTTACATCCAGCTGGAAATCAACTGACGTCCTTCTCACTAGCACGTCTCTGGAACTCTCTTCCAGCCTCTATCCATGCTACAGTCTCTCCTTGTTCAAAACCTCACTTCCCCCATATCTAACCTCACAATGGATATGCTTATGCTCCCACCCTACCTAATAACTACTACACTTTCTTCCTAATCTTCTAACCCTCCGGTAGACCCATTAATGCCTATCTTACTTCTTTAACACTAGAAATACTAAAGCAAGTTAAACTGGCATTTCTGTTACTCCTTATAACAAATACTACCCACTATTTATCCAGATGTTTGTTCAAATAATCTTTGATGAAACTCATTGTAAATACCTATTTTCTTCCCAACATATTTTTTCTTAGTTACCGTATTAATGCATAATTATGTTTTTAATGTGTGACAAATGTGTTTTTAATGTGCACTTCAAATGTGTTTGTTCAAATATGACAATCTTTGATGAAACTCATTGTAAATACCTACTTTCCTCCAACATTTTTTTTCTTAGTTACTGTATTAATGCATAATTACATTTTCAATGTGTGACAAATGTGTTTTTTTAATGTGTTCTTCAAATTTGTTCCTACTTTGTATTATGTAATCAACCTTCTGGAGCTTTTCTCCCCAGGGCTCCATTGAAAACCGGCCATTTGTGGCCCAATGGACTATCCTGGCAAACAAACTGCAAATAAAATAAATAAATAAAAATAAATAGTGTAGCCATCCAGCAATGATGCATTATAGCTGTTAGTAACACTGGTTGATTGTGGTCTCTATAACATTATCCATGTGTGTTGTAGGTGCACATGTGTCAGCATGAGGATGGTCTGCAGTCATATTCCACAATGGGATATGGCACTGTGGTGACACCATGGCTGTGACATATCTGGGGTACAGTTGAACACATGTCACAGGTTAGTATAACTGTTATTGCCTGTGCCACATGGACAGGTGACCTGCTGGGGCATGTATACCCTGCAACCTGATGTAGATCCATCCACATACATGCTCACTGTTACTTGGCACCACTGGGACTAGACCCCTGCCTAGGTATGTAGTGATACTGAAGTGTGTGGCTTACATTGCACACACAACACAGTGTTTTGAGTGAGGTGTGCCCCAGGTTATATTTTACATGCAGAACATCCACAGACATGTACAGTATGCTAATGGGGGATGTAATGGGTGTATATGGACATACATAGTGTGACATACCTTCATATACACATTAACAGACACATAACAGACACACATCGGAGCAACCAGGGCCTATCTCTGCTAACTAACTTGACCGTGTGTCCAATGTGTTACAGGTAGGCTGCACACAGCATGACTGGCCTGGAATGTGGTATCAGTTAGCTGTATGGTTGATGGAGACAGGGGTAACCATAACATGGTACATGGGACATATACCGGGTGTACCTTTGTGTAATGACAGTGTACACAGCACCCACATCCTGCAGTGGATACTGTACTCCCTGACACCCATGATGACACTCTGATATACCCACCATCACACATTGGACATGGCTGTGATACAACCCATTGTAGATTCCAACAGTAGTACTACAGGGATATGCATCTGATGCACATGTCAGATGCATAGCAGGGTGTTGCATTGTCATGCCTTGCTGATGGGCAGCAACAACACTATCTGTACTACCATGTGGCAATGGGTATTGTAATAGGTGTATGTGGCCTCGGAATGCTGTATCCTGCATATAAACGGGCATGCACACAAACCCACACTTGCCAGAACAAATGGGTATCCCATGCCTATCAACCCATTTGTAGAACACTGTTGTGACAGTATTGCAAGGTTCGTGTAGCCGGTATTGGGAGCAGCTTAACAGGGTACATGTAATGTCCTATATAGCAGCAGCGCATTTATATCACGTTATCAAAATCTTACTACATCAAATCACTAAAGGCCTACATCTGATCGATGTAGTAAAACACTGAATAACGTTTAAAAAAAAAACAAAAATAAAAACTAACTAGCATAGGCAAGCCTCCCTGCACCCCCCCACATGGGGGGCTGCATCCCCCACAACCCCCTACTTAAATATTCCAATTCCAAGACCGCACTACATTGAGGTAAATGGAAATCTCCCCCTATGGAGATTTCCGTTTACCTGCACGATGTTCGGCTCTTTCAATGTTGTGGTGCCAACAATATCAGCTTCAATATTGTTGGCTTTTTACATTGTGAAGTAGACCCGCAGCAGCCATGACTGGCTATGGCAATGGGTTTTGCAGTGGTTGTGAAGGCCCACATGGAATTCTTACGTACAGGTCTGCTAACACACAGACACTGCTATACTCAGTCATGCACACATACACATGTGTCAGTACTGGGGTGCATCGCTGCAGGTGGTAATAGATGTGTACCTAGCTATTGTCCAAGGAGACATGGGTTGTGTAGTGGTTGTGTGTACAGTGGTATCCTGCCACCTGCCATCTGTCTGCAGGGAATCTATCGACAGGCGCTACTGTGGTGACCCTCAGGGTGAGAGTGACATGCATCAGCCATTACTCCAGGTGCCTCCGGCACATGGCCAATGAAGTGATCATGTTGACATGCATGCAACATGCATTACAACACATGGTTAGTTCCTGTGATGGAGACCTGTACCCAAGCATATTTTGTTGACTGTGGTAGTGTAGTGGAGGTACCCGTGGCATGTGGTGCATACAGGGTGTTATCTCCAATATGTGTCAGTTCTTACACAGCTCGGCAGACATGTCAGTGTCACTCAAGCTTATGATGCCTGTACATATCCCAGCTGGATACGTGCCATCTGCACAGGGACTGACAGTCATCAGCTTGGCAAGTAGCTATGTAGTAGGATGAATGTGTTGACAGACAGACATTTGACAACAATATGTATGCCATATGTATGCCATATGTACATGTCAAGAGCCCTCACTATCATGTGCGGTACAGATGGTAGTCTACAGTTACATTTCACATGTCAGATCATTACCCAGTATGGGTTATATACTGTGACACAGCTCACACACCACGGAGGCCTCAGAGTCCAGCTATGGCTGCAGGTGTGCCTGTTGTCAGTACTATATTTAGCACTCTACTCTTGCTTGGACAGGCACTGTCAACAGTAGTACCGCCAGGATACACTACATGCCAGGCTAATACCCCTGTATGTAACACATTCACATGGATGACAGTGCTGTACAGGCCACATATACATCTGTGTCCCACACATGACACTCACACCCCTTGCTACTGTAATGACAGCACATAGGCGCATGTATTGTACATGGCATTACATACACGTATTACAGATGTCATTACCCTGCTATGTTATCAGACTAGGTGGTTTTAACTGGTTACCAAGCTAAGCCATGCTTAGCAGGTATCAACATTGCTGCAATATAACAGCGGAGCTGGTTTGCGCACTGGTAAGTGAAGCCTACGCTGTGTAAGCACCCTTAAGTTTACCCATAGCTTAGCACCACTTAGCTTCATGCAAACCCACTTAAAGCTGCCTTAACCACTCAGTATCCGACAGCCCTTGTTCTGCTCAGCAACAGAATGAACAGCCCTTGCAGGCCTTGATCCCAAGACCCTGTACACTAAAGTCACAACACTTAACCACTATGCCATGACCACTGTGAAGATAGCTGTTGCTTTTCCAATATATCTGTCAATACACATATTGATTAGTATTGAACAATTGCCTTTACTTCCACAATTGTGTAGCACTTGTTATTAGTATGACTGTTGAATCACATATTTTGTTTTATCATAATGTACACATAGCAGATACATACAGTAAGATACATCTGGGAGTGTCTACACAAATATGAGGCTTACACCTGACAGGAATATGGATATATACATATAATCAGTTGATATATATCTACATGCACATATACATGTATATTCATACATATGTCTGTATACACATCTGTATAGTGCAACATATATATGGCCATGTGTACATCTCTTCATACGTGTGTGTATATATATATATATATATATATATATATATATATATATATATATATATATATATATATATATATATAGCTATATATGTATGCACATCCTATGTGTATAGATATGCCTATTTATGTAGATATATATGTAGACATCTATAACTATATGTGTATACAGATCTATTCTGATATACCTATTACTGTCAATATATATGTAGATATCCATAAGTATATGTGCATATGTACCTCTATCTATATATGTGTAGACATATATTGCTGTTTATATGTAGATATCTGAGTGTTTATATGTATATATATATATATATATATATATATATATATATATATATATATATATATATATATATGCATATCCATCTATGTATGTGGATATGTATTGGTGTATATATCTATATAGATATATGGATAAGTATATATACATATATGTTCACCATATGTCCTGAACATAGAGTGGAGCCCTACCTCAGCCCCAGTAGTCCCAACCTCTTAGTGCAAGGGGATGTCAGGTATGTATTGCAGGTATATATGTAGATTATTGTTACTGTGATAGGGTTGTCTTCCCAGACATGTTGTGTGTGGGAGGTCACATCTGCTTATAACATGTCAGCCATTGGCCACAGACAGACATCCTAAGGACATCATAGTACAGTATCACTGCTAGCACAGTAATGATCCTGTGGACTACAGCAGAGATATGTCTAATAAATGTGGACAGTCTGACACACTCTGGTCAGTCCAGAGGTATACACAGAACCCCTTTGTGCAAGACATGTGGACCGAACCTGACAATGTGGATGTTAACAGCCATGTAGATGGGTATATCACATAAACACTGGTATATATTTGCCCCCATAGGTTATGCATTCACACACCCCTGTCTGTCCAGACACATACTAACCACTGGTAAAGAAGTGCCATGGCCACATACTACCCACTAGTTAGTGACATACATCTGTTCAGTATCCCACTGCTTTGTCTGACATACATGACTGTTATGGTGGCCTGGGAGCAGTACATCTGGCAAGTATCTGGACATAACATCACACTGGGTAAGTACACTAAGCTGCTAGGCATGCAACAAAGCACTGTGCAGGCTACAGACAGACTGCCACAACATTGGCCTACATTTCTTGTGGGGGAATACAAATGTACCTGCATATATAGCAGGCTCTATGGGCATTTCACAGCATGGAGTAACAGATACCTGTGTGAAAGTGCATAATCACAACCAATGTGAACACAGCCACAACCACATATGGTAGCTAGCGTAATATTACAGTATATGGACTATCTGATCAACACCATCCTCATATGTGCCACTCACGCAATAACCTTACATATACTGGGCCACTACAAAGTGTGGTCCGATGCCTGTCTCTGGTATGGGACATGTGTGTGTTCGGCCCTACAAACATGCAAGTCGATAGGGCAACATAGAGTGGAGCAGCATGTAACATCAGATAGAACAGGACCAAGAACAATGACATCTACCACAGTCTGTACACATGCCAAGGTACATATTCACAATACACACACTGTTGACAATCACCATAAGTACACAGACCTCAGTACTGTACACACAACCACAGAATGCCTAGGCTATGTCCTCAAAGATAACCCCTACTATACATAACATATGTCACAGTCTGATATCTCACTGGCTTGTTATCAGATATGATGTCACTAAATTATGGTGTACAGAACATATGCACCTCTTACAGCATGACATTAATACACAGCTTGACAGAGTTATGGCTGGAGGCAGAACCACAGGGTCAATATTGACATGTTGCTGTGATAACGTCATACATTTACTGTTGTAACAGGGTTTGTTGTGACATATGTCCTATGAGGGATATGAAGTCAGTAACTCATGTCTGTCACCATGTACTGTCTGCAATCCTCACACTATGCTTTTGCAGTTCACAGATAGGTGCTCTGTGAGTAACACAAGAAGCAAAAGGCACCACATACTGCCCAGTCTGCAGATGACCCTACAGATTGGGGTTTCCTCAGAAACATAGCACTGTCATGACAGGTATTAAAACATGTAGACCAGCCATATCCAGACATACCCTGTTAAACCAAAATTACTCCAAATGCAGAATAGCGACACTTACATTCTGTAGTCATGTCAGGCACACCCCCTCCTGCGTGTTGGCCTGTATGCACAGTGTATGTTGTTAGAGGTAAATCCCCAATCCACCTGTGATGCTGTTTGCCGAACAACAGATCTAGATCCTGCTCACAGTGAATGAAAAAGCCCAACACCAACATGATGTTCTTAGATATTGGAGTGTGTTTCCATGCAATTGGCTATGGAAATGTTACCACAGCTGTTTCACATACAATCAGCTAGAGGAGGGCTGCAATTCATGCAGAGGCCATAAGCTGATCATGAGCATCACTTACAAAACACATGCTGCTGCCTAAGCAAAGCAGGTGTATGTCTCCACATTGACCACAGAGGGAGTGAGAGAGGCAGACAGAGGCAAAGATAGGTCAGGGAGGGGGTGGGAGAGTAAAACCTAATGTCTGTGTCACACACCTACCAGTATAGGGTATCAAACCCTTGACTGACTGTGTATTGCTATTACATGTCTATGCACTTATTGGATGCACCACATACCTTACATGTTGAGAAGTTCTCCAAATGTATATGTGATGATGAGTGACATCTGCAACAGTTATATGGTAGAGATATGGTAGGTGTAGTACATGTGCCTGTCCAGATGAACAGGTGTCAGCGTCAACACAGCCACACTCTCTCAGGGACCCACACACATTGATATACTGGCAGGGTCAGGAATACACCTCCTCACTAGTTAGTTTGCCACAGTACAGTACTGTGCAGGTATCACATGCACCACAGGGGCTATTCAGAGGTTATATGGCTTAATTGACAGAACCCACACTGTAAAAGTAGCTGACTCCAAATCCAGCTCCAGACAAGTGACAAGTGGAGTACCTCAGAGTTTAGTCCTGGGACCTCTCTTGTTTGGCATCTACTTCTCTGAAGTATAGGCCAACACTAAGGGACCCTGGCTAACAAAGTTCGCAGATGACTGCAAACTGGGAGTCATTACTGAATCCCAAAATGATGTCGATACTCTACAAAAGGGTCTCACAGAAACAGATGCTTGGTGCCAGAGCCATGGGCTCAAGCTCAATGCCAAGAAATGTATAGTTATCCCCTTTGGGAAAAACATGTACCCATGAATTACCACATAGGTGGCAGTACACTAACCACCGAAAGTGTGATAAGAGACTTAGGGACACAGGTGGACAGTGGTCTCAACAGTCAGGTGGACAGTGGTCTCAACAGTCATGATTGGATGGGAGAACCCAAAACATCATCACGGTCAATCGCCCCTGCGGACAGGGGTCCAGGGAAGTAATAGTGTGGGGATAAAATAGCCAGGGAATTGTTATAGCTAGGCTTGTATAGGCCCTAGGGCAGATAGTGTCTGACATGGATCATGTGTCTGGGATACATGTGCATCCCACATGCATCATGTACATGTGGAACTGTACCTGGTCACACTGTGCCTGTGTTGTGTACATAGATTATCATCAGATGTCATGGTCATGGCCTCCATGTATGGAACTGGTAAGCAGCAGGCAGACGACACTACAATCACAATGATAGCATGATACAGGTATTTCCGGTCCCGGTGGTGGCATCTGTCCATACAGTGTGTTTATAGCACAGTATATGTTGTTGATGGTGGATCACATTGATGGCACCACAGGTGTTGCAGGTGTCCAGTGGGGAACATAGTGATGGTGCACTGTCTGCATGTATGTGCCTATTGTACTGGTGGACAGGGTGCCATGCCCACTGTAGTGCATTGCAATCACACCATGGTTACTATCTGTGGGCAATATTCAGGATGAGACCTGGGTTCAGAGTGTTCTCTGGGTAATACAAGGGTTGTTAACTTTGTTCGCCAGGCACTGATGTCACATGTAGGGGTATGGATTGGCACCCCAGCCTCTCAGCTATTTCACATCTGTTATCCTTGTACGGTGGACATTGTGATATACAATAGAGCCACCATGTAAGAAATTTGCAAAACCTGCTCCACAATGAGTCCAGTTACACACACATGGCTACGTCCACACAGGATATGAATGACAAACACAGGCACACACACACACCTGCCATGTCGGGGATTAGAACACCTACCTAACTAGTTTATTACACTAGAGCACTATGCAGTTATAGAACACGCCATGGAGATTACTCTTGTACTCTTTCCCCAAAGATGTATTTCACAGTGAATTACATCAGCAGCCTTGCCAAAGTAGGGGATTTGATCTGTAGTAAGTGTGACTAGCCTAAAAATCCCTGCTCTCTACACAGACATAGAAACACACACACAAGCATCCACACTTGCCATGCATGGGAATAGAACCCCTACCAGGATACTATATCACACTATAGCATTATGCTGTTAGAGGAGACACCACAGAGATTACTGGGCTACATTTTTCTCAAAGGTGTATTTCACAGTCAATGACATCAGCAGCCTTGACAAAGCAGGGCATTTGATCTGTAGTGAGTGTGACTAGCCTAAAAAGCATTGCTCCCTACACAGGCATAGAAACACACACACACAAGCATCCACACTTCTCATGTGTGGGAATAGAACCCCTGCCGAATAGTTCAACTGAATAACGCTATTGATAGGATACCAAAGGAGTAAGCTCAAGCCGACAAGCAATAATATCACCAGTTTAATGAAAATGTAATAGCATATATTTCAAATACATATCAGATTTAGCGCTTTCATCCACTGCAATGTGGACTTCTTCAGAATGAATTAATTACTCAATCAATTGGCTCCTTTATATGTTTTCTGGCACCAGATGCAAATTTCAAACTTTAATGAGACATGCTAAATAAAAACATTTGATGTATGTATCTATATCTCTTTCTGTAACTCAAAACTGATCTAAATATATGAACTGAATAAGTGAATATTTCTATAAAACTGATTCTTATTCTTATAATAATGATTAATTCTAAAAAAGCATATAAAAACATCATACTATTCATTCTCCATTTAAAAACACAATACAAAAGACACAGACTTAATTATAATACATTTATTACCCCTTGCACTGCAAGTGACTTCCTATCAATTGATGTTACAATATATAAGATGTGATGAAAAAACATAAAAAATAAAAAGATTTTTTACAATAATAATCCATTACATAAAATAATATATCTCATTGTAAATAATGAATGATAAAGTATGTTAACAATTAAGTGTGTTAAAAATTGAATAATCTCAGTTTCATACTGATATGTTTCTTTCACATAAATGAACTTGTTATATTGTTGTATAGTATTATCTTGAATGATCTGTAACTGTTGTTCAACATTCCCTATATGTACCTCTGTAGCTTGGGCTTTATAGTTATGTAGTCATTTAAGCCTGGTGTAGTTGAGGCATCCGTTAAAATTTGCCATCTCATAGCATATATATGGTCATATATTCTTTTTTTGAACATTGTCCACAGCTTCCACATCAAGGATGATATCCACGTTTAGTGAAATGATAGATGAGATAGAATTCATAAAAGAACTATTGAGGACTAGAGGATACCCTGTAGAATTATTGAATGAGACGAAAAAGTATTTAATTAATGAATGGGGGAAAAATATACATCAGTATTAGGTAACAACAACTAAATAGGCCTACAGTTGGTAAAGGAGATGTTAAATATAATAGAGCCTGTATATTGGAATATACGCCTCAGGCAAAACAAATAAAAGATATACTAAGTAAACACTGGAACATTCTCACTGTGGACAAGGAAATAAAGACTATAGTAGGAGAGACCCCTCTATTTGTTTACAAAATGGGAACTAAGGTGAAGTTGATTTTAGAGAGGAGACTCTCAATAAGGGAAATAGATCAGCAGAAAAAGGGAACTAAGAGATGTGGAAGCTGTGGACAATGTCATGCCATATTTGAAAAAGAAGATATCATCTTGGAAAACATAAATAAGACCAAAATAGTATTTCATTATGGTAATTGCAATACCAGGAATATCATATATATGGCTAAATGTTTGACCTGTCCAAGCTTTTATATAGGAAAGACAGAAAGAATGTTCAAAAAAAGAATATATGAACATATATATGCTATTAGAAAAAATGACAGCACTAATGCACTTTCTAGACATGTAGCTGCATATGGGAGTAGTCACGAATTTTGATTTGCCATATTGGAACAACTAAGTATGGGATCTAGAGGAGGCAATCATATAGCCATCTTAGGAGAAAGAGAAGTGAGATGGCAAATTTTAACGGATGCCTCAACTACGCCAGGCTTAAATGATTACATAACTATAAAGCCCATGCTACAGAGGTACATATAGGGAATGTTGAACAACAGTTACAGATCATTCAAGATAATACTATACAACAATATAACAAGTTCATTTATGTGAAAGAAACATAGTATGAAACTGAGATTATTCAATTTTTAACACACTTAATTGTTAACATACTTTATCATTCATTATTTACAATGAGATATATTATTTTATGTAATGGATTATTATTGTAAAAAATCATTTTATTTTTTATGTTTTTTCATCACATCTTATATATTGTAACATCAATTGATAGAAGTTACTTGCAGTGCAAGGAGTTATAAATGTATTATAATTAGTTCTGTGACTTTTGTATTGTGTTTTTAAATGGAGAATGAATAGTATGATGTTTTTATATGCTTTTTTAGAATTAATCATTATTATAAGAATAAGAATCAGTGTTATAGAAATATTTACTTATTCGGTTCATATATTTAGATAACTTTTGAGTTACAGAAAGAGATATAGATACATACATCAAATGTTTTTTTATTTAGCATGTCTCTTTAAAGTTTGAAATTTGCATTTGGCGCCAGAAAACATATAAAGGAGACAATTGATTGAGTAATTAATTCATTCTGAAGAAGTCCACATTACAGTGGATGAAAGCACTAAATCTGATATGCATTTGAAATATATGCTATTACATTTTCATTAAACTGGTGGTATTATTGCTTGTCGGCTTGAGCTTACTCCTTTGGTATCCTATCAATAGCGTTATTCAGTTGAACTATTCGGCAGTAGTTTTAAATGCTATTTCATTGTTTTTTCTTTGTGGTTGTTAAGAATAGAACCCCTACCAGAGTACTACATCACACTACAGCATTACACTGTTATAGGACGTGCCACAGAGATTACCATGCTGTACATTTCCCAAAGGTGTATTTCACAGTAAATAACATCAGTAGTCTTGCCAAAGTAGGACATTTGAATTGCAGTGAGTGTGAGTAGCCTAAAAAGCATTTCTCCCTACACACACACACAGTTGCCATGTCTGGGATTAGAACTCTCTCTAACTAGTTTATCACACTACAGCAGTATGCAGTTATAGGATATGCCATGAAGATTACTGGGCTGCACCTTTCCCAAAGGTGTATTTCAGAGTGAATGACATCAGCAGCCTTGCCAAAGTAGGACTTTTGAATTGTAGTGAGCATGACTAGCCTAACATGCCTTGCTCCTTACACAGACAGAGACATACACACGCAAACCAGTTGCCATAGCTGGGATTAGAACACCTACCTAACTAGGACATCACACTACAGCATTGCACAGTTATAGGACACGCCTCAGAGATTACCAGGCTGCATTTTTCCCAAAGGGGTATTTCACAATGAATGACATCAGCAGCCTTGCCAAAGTAGGACATTTGAATTGTAGTGAGCGTGACTAGCGTAAAAATTATTGCTCCCTACAAAGACACACACACAGTTGCCATGTGTGAGATCTTCTACCTAACTAGTTTATCACACTACAGCATTAGGATACACCACAGAGATTACTGGCTTATTCTATTCCCAAAGGTGTATTTCAAATTGGATGACAACAGGCTTGTCATAGTAGGGCTATGGGGAAGGCAGTGTGTGTGTGCATAGGCCATAACCCATTCATCTCGAGGTTGACACACCACATGCAGGCACATGCAGGGTTATATTCCGCAGGTACGTGTATACCACTGCTAGATGACTACTGCCTTGTACAGTCATGTTGCACAGCTAGCACTTGCACTCACCACATAGTCTGTAATGCTGATGGATACCAGTGGCTAATTTCTAAAGTGAGTGGCATTTACACATCATGTGGTTGTAAGCCATTTGGCTGTGTGCTGGGTGGGACAGGTCTCATGATGGATGGCTCTTTGTCGCAGTCACTCTCTTCCACATATCTATGTATGTCTACGTTTGGCTTATTATAGTCTGTTGTCCTTGGATATATGTCTGTATTCCTATCCACTGTGTGTGCAAAGCATGATTTGTGCATACTGAGGAGTGTATGCACTAACATCTGCAACAGTCAGATATGTCTGGTCCACTGTTGTTTGAAGACATGGGCTTCATTTGTTTAAGTGTGTGAGCATGCCCAGTATGACCTTTCGGTGTATTGTTGTCTGACATTGCCTTCGTCTCTAAGTGTGTGAGCATGCCCAGTATACCCTTCTGTACTGAATGTGTGGATCCTTTCCATGTTGTTTGTACTCCAGTGCAGACCTTTGTGTTGTACAACTACAGGTAGCAAACTGTTTCTGCAGGGTATCCATAGATCATTTGGCAATATGGGGTCAACATGTGCAATGGATATTGTGTACTGTAGGTGATTGTGTCTGTGCTGCTTCTGCTACATGGTACTGGTGTTAGCAGAGATATTCAGACATGTGTACTGTTATACACAATGTGAAACACACACCAGCCTGACACACACATACCTGAATATTGTACAAATGCTACAATCAATCCTGCTACCTTGGCCACCTCTGGGCATCCATGCTCTACTGGCATTATACCTACACATACATGTTACTATATTTCTACATACATGTACACCTGACTACATAGGATATGGGAGGGGTACACCTGACTGTTTCTACATTACTACACAGGATTGGGGGGCACATCTGACTGTTACTACATTTCTACATCGGATTGGGGGGGCACACCAGACCGTTACTACATTTCTATATAGGATTGGGGGGGCACACTTGACTGTTACTACATGTCTAAGTAGGGTTGGGGGCACACCTGACTGTTTCTACATTTCTACACAGGATGGGGGGCACACCTTACTGTTGCTATATGTCTACGTAGGATTGTGGGGCACACCTGGCTGTTAATACTGTCTACATAGGCCATAGGGGGGACACATGACTGTTTCTGCATTGCTACACATGATTGGGGGGCACACCTGACTGTTACTACATGTCTACATAAGATTGGGGGCACACCTGACTGTTACTACATTTCTACATAGGACTGGGGGGAGATACCTGACTGTTACTACATGTTTACATAGGCTATGGGGGGCACACCTGACTGTTTCTACATTGCTACACAGGATGGGGGGCACACCTGACTGTTACTATTGTCTACATAGGCTATGGGGGGCACACCTGACTGTTTCTACATTGCTACACAGGATTGGGGGGCACACCTGACTGTTACTACATGTCTACATAGGATTGGGGGGGTGGACACCTGACTGTTACTACATTTATACATAGGATTGGGGGGACACCTGACTGTTACTACTTGTCTGCGTAGGCTATGGGGGGCACACCTGACTGTTTCTAAATTGCTACACAGGATTTGGGTGGTGCACACCTGACACTTGTACACATTTGCTATGACTGTACTGGTATGTCAGGTTCTCCATTTCATTCTGTTTTCTAACCTATCTTGCTGACTACAGGCATGTCAGTGTACTACAGGTCCTACGTTTGATTGACCTACAAATTAGTTTCTGACTTCCTACCCTTCATAACTAACATCCTGCTGCCTAAACTGATATGGTCTGTTTGTGTAGGCCTGGGGGGAAGCTACCCATAGGCATCATTCAGTGGCCTTAGCATAGCCTTTGATTGTGTTTGTCTACACCTATCCTGCTGACTGTGACTGTTGTTGGGTATGCCTGACTGGCATGTGTGTGTCATATTGACACACGTGGCCCAGCACATTTCCTGCAGTGGGTTTTGTTAAAATATGTAGTACTGGCTACTATGGTGACAACCATATTTGTTACAGATCTCATGCTGCCACTATAGTTGTCTCCTATCTGCTGGCATCCTATTCAGCCACCCGATTCCCTTGCATGCTCACATCCATACCATAGATACAAGTAACTACACATACTACTCCAATCAGCAATTGGTAAGGGGAGTGACTTATCTTGTGGGTGTGCCAGTACTGAGGATGGTGCTGGGGGCTGCCTATGTCAGATGTGCATAGTACACTCCCTATACATGGTTGAGCACAGGAAGTGTCATGTTTGGCATCCTTTTACTGTATGTGTGAGTCAGAGAGCATCATTATTCCCTGGGTCCCTACTGTGTCAGTGTATGTGCTATGCATTGCCTCTTTGCCAAAGCCATGGCACACTGGACATGCCTCCATCTGCCTACTGGGGCAGGCTCAGGTTGTTCCTCCTCTGAGTCACTCTGTGCCTGTGCAGGCCTTGTCATTGGTGGGGGGCTGTGTGGCTCTGCCCCGTGCTGTTCCTGCTGCAGCTGTTTCCATAAGATCATATTGTGGAGCATGGTACATATAGGTTCATAGGTTCATAGGTTTATACTAGGCTATCTGCCCTAAGGCATTTATAAGCCTAGCCCAAATTATTGTGGCTTACGCCACCCCTTATATGAAAAAATACTGTGCCCATTAGTTTGTTGTGCCTCTGTCCAGCAGTGACCCAGAGATGATTCCCGGGGTAAACCTCGATCTCCCATCCACAGGTCTAGATTTCTCTTGAACAGAGTCAGCAGGTGCTCTGCCTCACATGGACGGGATTTTATTCCACAGCATAGGGAGTCTCTGAGTGATAAATCTATCCCTCCAGCATGTCCTATTTATATCCGTGCTAAGGTTTAAGTCGCTTGCTCTAGTGGTTTTGGTGGATTTGGATTTTTGAGGTGGAGCATGTCCATTAATTCGGGTTGGACATGGCCTTGTATGTCAGGCACATGTCACCTCTGAGCAGACGGTATGCGACTGAATAGAGCTGGAGTTTCTTCAATCTGGCAGCATATGACAGATTTTGGAGTCCTTTATCCTTTGGTGAGGAACTTTTGGGGTCTCTCCAATTGCTGCAGATGTCGGGTGAGATACATCCCGAATGGGGCATTGTACTCGATCATTGGTCTGATAAGTGAAGAGTACAGGGAACAATGACCTCACTAGATCTGGATGTGAATCCTTCATGATCAGGTGGGCAATGTAGAAGGACTTTCTAACCACTTTAGCAATGTGAGTGTTCAAAGAAAGGCCACTGTCAACCTGGGTCCCCAGGTCCCTGATAACCTCTTCTGTGCTTAGTGGATTGCCACCTATATGGTAGCTTGGGGTTACCTTGTTTTTCCCGAAGGGTATGACTATACATTTTTTGGCGTTTAACTTCAGGCCATGGCTCTGGCACCAGCTATCTGTTTCCGTGAGTCCCTTCTGAAGGATATCAGTGTCCGATGCACTTTCCACTATGGCGCCCAGTTTGCAGTCATCTGCAAACTTTGTCACTTAAAGTCCTCCCATGTTTGCCTGTACTTCTGAGAAGTAGATGCCAAACAATAGGGGGCCAAGGACCGAGCCCTGTGGGACACCACTTGTGACCGGCTTGGAGTCTGACACATGGCCAGCAACTCTAACCCTGTGGGTTCTGTCCTTAAGCCAGTTTGCAACCCATCTTGTGACATATGGGTTTACATGTTTTCTACAATACCCGAGTGGGGTATTGGCCTTTGCAAGGTCAAGGTAGGCTGTATGGTCTGCCTTTCCCTCATCAATGGCCTTGGTGACTATTAAGTTCAAAAGGCATGATCTTCCCTTGACAAAGCCAAACTGGGTCGGGTCCAATGTCTGCAAGTCCCCTATATCTTTGTTTATGAGCTCCATTATGATCCTCTCCATAGCTTTGCAGACTAGACTTGTTGCTATGGGGCGGTAATTACCAGGGTCCAGAGGCCACCTTTGTGGAGTGGGACCACAGTCCTTGGGCACGATCCTGTGGTAAGGCTGAGATTAAACAGCTGCCTTATGTGCGGGTTTAATTCCTCATTTAGCTCGGTAGCACACAGCCGGGGACACCATCCGGTCCCATTGATGCTGTGTTTTTAGCTTTAGAGAGAGCAGCTTTCACCTGCATTTGAGATGTCCGGGAGGCTACACTCGGCTGGGATAGTTATCTCTCCTTTAGGGGAGGGTAAAGTTTGCACTGAACCTGTCTGCCAGTATGTTGGCAATGTCTGTGGGTTCAGTGATTTTTGTATCATTTTGGACTAATTCTGAGCATATCTGTGAGTTTCCACCCAGGTTCCTAACATAGCTGAAAAAGGCCTTATGATTGTCCTTTGAATCCATGGCAATTTTTCTCTCAAAATTGGCCTTAGTTGATTTTATGAGTGCTCGTATTTTTTTACTAATAATGATCAGGGGTGACTTCCCTTTTATGGATTTTGTTCTATCATGTAATAGCTTTCTCCTCTTATTGTAAAGTTTGATGATAACAATTTGGGTACATGTAGCTGGTGAGTACTGCAAGGCTCCAGTGGATGTGTCCAGGCACCCGAACCATGACTTGAGCATCCCAAACACATACTCTATTATGATGCTGGTCTGTTCGTGTGCCTCATTATGACATGCTTATTCAGGTGTGTTTGCATTTCTGATGGGTGTCATCAGCGATGGCTCCAGTGCGTAACCAGCTTCTCGCATTAGGTGACCGTAAGGGATGTCCACACTGGCAAATCTCTGGTACAGCTGCATCAGATGCCAGATGTGGGAATCATGATAGCTTCCAGGGCAGCCAGCACACACATTCATTATAATGCCCTGGGCATTGCACATGACCTGGCAGTTGATGGAGGGAAAGCCCTTGCGGTTGATGTAGACCCTACCCGCTCAACGGGTAGTGCTTTGATGCGTATGTGCGTGCAGTCTATAGCACCCACCACCTCAGTGTATTCTGCTATTTGGTGGAAGAGATGCATATTGCTGGCCAACACTTCACCGGTGTTGAGGAAATATATGTGCTTACCGGCATGTGCTGACATGGCATCCAGGAACTGGTGGAATACTCTGGATGCTGATGCCTGTGAGATCCCCATGATATCCCAAGTTGGGCTTTGGGAGGTACCTGTGGCTAGTATTCCTAGGCCTACACATACCTTGGTATCAACTGGGATGGGTTCCCCTCTGTTAGTTCTGTGTGTCAGGCATGGCCGGCACAGCTCAACAATTTGCTGTAGGAGGTCCCTGTCCACCCTATAGTGCTCCACTATCTCCAGCTCATGTAGCCCATGGTAGGATAGCCTGGGTCTTTACACCCTTCTCTGTCTCCTTACTGTGGGTTGGTTGACAGCATTCTCATCCTCACCACCCTCAACCTCTTCCACATGTTGATGTCTGATAGCTGCTGCAGTCCCTAAAATTCTGTTATTTTTGTTTGTTAAAATTTCCTCGCTTGTATACACCGGTGGTGTAGAGTATTTGGGAAAAAACAGAGGGAAAAGTGTTTGCATAGTTTATAGTAGTGTTCTGGGCAGGGCTGCTGCCTTTGTAATTGGCTGATTCTGATACATTTCACCTGCCAGCTATTACCTTCCTACTACTGTTTTCCCTTCTCATTGCCTTCCTGTTTAAGCCCAGGGGCACGCCACGCAAACACAGTGTTCAAATGTGCACAGAGCTGCTATTTCCTGGTTTACTTTTTTTATTTTTCCTTTAAAACCCGGTGCGTGGCACACACACCTGCTTAGGCAATGTACAGAGTGCTAGGCAGCCTCAGATACAACCCCTTGCTTAGCTCTGCTAAGTTAGGAGCAAACCCAAGCTACAGGGCTCCAATCCACTTACAGTATGCCTGACACCCCCCCCTATGATGTCAGATAACTCCTAGGCTTGCACCAAGCTATTCCTGCTCTTACACTGTTGGGTGCTGACTAACATGCGGGGGAAATCTGGGATTTAGTATCATTCCCCTCATTTGAATAGGATTGCCTGCTGATGCATAGTTACATGTCCCACACTGAGCATCCCCCCTTAAAAATGACTATTCACTGGCCATGTTGTCTTCTGCCTGCCATTGGGTATAATGGCAAATTAGTGATTTTGGTTGTAATGCTTATTTTATGGGGTTTTTTTCTTATTTTCCAGCCGATCCCATTTGTGTGCCGCTGCCCTATGCTTAAACGGCCGAGATCGAATAAAAAAAAATAAAAGTTGATTTTTTTTATTTTTGCAAATGTTTTCCATGCTAATGGCCTTATAGTTGGCCATTGGCATGCTTTCCACATGATATCTACCCTTTATTTGGCGCTGTCATGGTTCCGTTTTGTAATTTGCAGGAATGTACTCCGTTACAGGCAGAGTACATTTCTGCAGATTACACTAGTCCTGCACGGCCAGTTTCCAGCTTCCTGGATTGCAAATTCACCTCATTTGCATGGATTTCTCCTGCAAATAGGGTAATTTGCATACAGGGCCTGAGTCCATGCAGGACTAGTGCAGGAGCGCTAGTGCACATCCTTGTAGGTTATTCCTGGATTTCACGGCAGACATATTGCCTGCTGGAGCTCCTGCACTAGTCCTGCATGCTGTGCAGGGCTTGCAGAATCCGGGGGTTAGTTAATTCCAGTCCTACTCCTTCTGATAAGGATGTGAAAATTATTGCTAGGTATAGGGAAAAAGTGTATACTTCTGCAACTTTGATTTCAGAATGTTACATTTTCAGGAGCATATGTTGACATAGTATGAAAGTATGAGGAATTCTTTATATACAGTTTCTTCTAGTGAAGACAAATCTGCTTTAAATAGCTTAGTTTCTTCTACTAAATAGGTCACTACTTGTTTGCAGTGTGTGTGTATGACCCTGTTGATATTTCTTCCAAGGCTATGGCCAATGGTATGGATTTAAGGAGGTTTGGCTGCATTCTCAGAACCTCCCAGTTTATGTTAAAAATGAGATTTTAAATTCTCTTTTGGATAGAGATTTAGTGTTTGGTACCTCTGCTGCAGAGGTGATCAAAATCGTGTGATGAAAGTGCAAGCTGATCCATGGAATCTTTTTTCAGCCTTCCTTTTCCAAATTGTCCAAGGGATTTTCTTTCTCTTCATCCAGTTTCAACAAAAAATAAATAAATAAATAACAATAAACAATCTCAACAGAATTCAGGTAAACAGATGCTTAAGAAGAAATGACAAGGAGGTTTCAAAAAGAAGTCTCAAACCACTCAAAACCAAGGATACTCCAACAAGTCTGAAAAACTATTCAAGAGACCCCATGACTCCCTCCCACCATGGCCCTTTTTCTCTCCCAGAAAGTCTGAATCTCCAGTTTTCTCTTTGGCAACAGATTGTTTCAGACAAATGGGTTCTGAAAATCATTCACTGGGGTTACAGCTTCCTTTCCTGGGGGTCATTCCTCATCCTGTAGATCAGACTGTTTTGCTTCCTCCTGTTCTTCATCACATGCTGTCCCAAGGAGTGATAGACCCAGTTCTTCCTTCCCAGGTGTGGAAGAGGTTTTATTCAAGGATGTTCCTAGTGCCAAAATAAAGAAAATGCATGGAGACCAGTTCTGGATCTTGCTTTTTTAAACCTGTTTGTGACAATGCCCAAATTCAGAATGATGCTACTTCACAACCTGTTACATCTTCTTCCTCTTTTAAGTTTCTTGGTAATACTAGACTTAAAAGATGCTTATCATCACATCCCTGTTCATCCAGACTGCAGGCGTTTCTTAAGGTTTTGTGTATCTGGATCAGATTATCAGTTCTCTGCAGTTTTCTTTGAACTATCTACTGCACCAAAAGTATTTACAAAGTGTCTAGTTCCAGTTATACCTCATTGCAGGCTACAGGCTGTCCACATGTTTCTGTATTTTGATGACTTGCTTATCTTTGCAGAGTCTTTTTCAAAATGTCTAGAATATCTTTTTCTTGGGTGAAAGAGTAAACCAGTAGCCCCTCCTTAGGATTTAAAATTTGCCTTAGAGAATCTAGGGCTTGCACCATTTGTACCGGCTAATCTGGCTGACTTGATATTCTTAACACAGAAAACAGTTTTACTGATTGCTCTGAACGCTGCAAGAAGGGTACCTGATTTCATAGCTCTTATGATAAGTCAGCACGATCTCATTTTCCACAAGGACAGGGATTTCTTGAAAACTAATCCTTCTTTTATGCCTAAAGTGGAACTTGAGTTTACTTTAAGCCAAACTATCCATCTCCCCATTTTCTTTCCTGAATGGAAAAATGAGGAAGAAAGGATACTTCATACCTTGGTTGTCCACAGATAACTCAGGTACTATCGTAACATAATTAAATCTTTCAGATCATTGGATCAATTACTCATTTCTTGTGATGGTAAGAAGAGACAACACATGTCAAAACCAAATGGTTGTCTAAGGCAATACCTTTTGTTATACTCACCATGACAAATCTATTCCAGGTAGGGTCAAGTCCCACTCTATAAGTGGGACCTTAGCTTCTTCTATGGCATTTTGAAAAGGGGTGGATTCTAGACGTATTCTAGATGCTGCTACCTTATCCATTGTACATATTTTTACAAAGCACTGTAAGCTGAATTCCTTCTTTAGGTCTAGATCATGCTTTGCTAGGACCATTCTCAAGGGACTTCTGTTCCCTTCTCCTTCCACCTCTTAAATATAGCTCACTATGGTAATCTACCCACATAGCTAAGGCTACTGCAGCAGTGATCAATATGAAGAGCAGTACATTTGTGTAAGTGGAACGTAGCATAACAGTAGATGTTTGAATGATCACTGCTGCAGCAGCTGCTCCCTCCCTCCATCCTCTTTTTTGGAGGGCATTTTTATGCCAGGGTGTGGACATTTATTTTGTTATTCCTACCCTTATCCTTTCAGGACTCAGCCTCTCTCATTCTGTGGGCAGGAAAGCTTTAATGGGCTTTGCACCCAAACTTGTCTTTTAATCAGCTCAGCTTCAGCTGCTTGACAGTTTCGGTGCATGGAATATGCCTTAAAGCTTTGGAAGCTGGCTGGCTGTTGTATCCTTGGCAGGATATAGCCCATATAGCTAAGGTTACTGCAGCAGTGATCATTCAAACAACTACTGTTATGGTAAGTTTACTTACACCACTGTACTTTCCTTTGTTTACTGGGGTAAGTACACTGATCACAACTGACCATTTGAAAGAAAGTCTGGGTGAAGAAATTCACAAAAAATAGAATGAATTCACTAACAGAGTAATCACAGAATGTAGATAATCCATGGACAATTGATACAGTATGTAAATATTAACAGAATAGAAACACAAACATGAATTAACATACAAAAGCAAGGGAAGCAACAGACCACGGCTGCAATAATATAAAAAAACAGTTTCTTCCAAATTAAAATGCTGGGTGAGCGCTTTCATGGACTAAGCCACTTCATCAGACAATAAAATAAGACAAAATCCCCCATTTTATACCACAGGTTTCTAATCAATTTTGTTAATACAAGTCCTACTCTTGATTTAAAGACACATTACGTTCAAAGGATATTCAACAAATAACATAACATTACCATACTAAAAAAATATATGCTTGATGTCATATTACATTTAAAAACATAAATTAATATTTTATATATATATATATATATATATATATATATATATATATATATATATATATATGTGTGTGTGTGTGTGTGTGTGTGTGTGTGTGTGTGCAAATAACTACTTAAACAAGTCCCTATCTAAAATAATGCAAAGCAGAGGATGCATGAAATGGAAGGCTTCCCAGGAGGAGGAACAGCAGCCATTAACTATCAAAAGGATGTGGCAGCAAGGGGGCAGACATTAGTGTGGAATATTTTGCACAGGACACTTACTGAAAAATGAAAGTAAAGTATTGAATAAAGGTATGTCGTTTATTCCGGTCAACAAAATGACAGTGACTGATAATGTGCTATAATTAAAAGCCTTTACACATAATTTAATGTTAAAAATGCAATTTGGTGATGCTGCTGGTGGTCATTCTGATGTTAATATTTTTAAAAAAATGAGTGGGTATATTCCTGTTAATAATGCAGTACTAGATGCATTTGATAAAGTTTGCATTAGACAGATATACAGCCTTTATGATAGTAATGATTCTGGCAAAGGTTTTAATAATCTTAATAAAGAAGAAAGGGCAGCTTTGAATTGTTTATGTGATGATGGTTCGACTTCAATTAGTCCGGCGGACAAAGGAGGGTTGTTGGTGATTATGGACTATTCTTTTTATAGAGACTCTATGTTTAGTATGCTTGATGATACTAAGTTTTATTCTAAAGTTGATTCTCAGCAATTACAGGGATGCAATGTTTCTATTTATAATGCTCTATATGAATGTTTGCAATGTCGAATCATTAACATTGATTTCTTTAATTATTTTATTGTTAAAAACCCAGTGGTTCCAATAATACAGGCTCTCCCTAAGATTCATAAGAATCCATTATTGCCACCAATAAGACCTATTGTTTCGGGGAGGGGATGGTCCACGGAAACCCTTTCTATTTATGTTGAACGACATTTAAAACCCATACTCAGAAGAAACAGCAATATTCTGCTGGATACAAAACAGTTCCTGAGAGATCTATATTCATTCACTAGCACATACAGAAATGTAAATAGGTTGTTGCTAATTACTATGGATGTACAATCTTTGTTTACGGTCATCCCTAACGAGGTGGGAGTTGAGTATTTTAAACAGTATTTGCTAGAAGATGGTCTTTATGATTAACAATGCATTGATTTCCTGTCACTACTTATGGAGCTAATTCTTGAGAACAATTTGTTCATGTTTGAGGGTGTGCTGTATAGCGAGTTGGATGGCGTAGCCATGGCCACTTCTTGTGCCAGTGGCTACACCAACATTGTCATGGCCTTGTGGGAAAAATAACATCTCCTGAGGGAGCATGGAAGGCATCTGAAGTTCTACAGGAGATTTGTAGATGACCTCTTTATCATATGGGAGGGGGATGAATCATCTTTTGCATCCTTCTTTTCATATTTGAATGAATGTACTAGTTTTTTGAGATTTACTATGACAAATTCATTTGACTCAGTAGACTTTTTGGATGTGAATGTCATCCAGAAGGTTAGTGGATATTTTGAGACTGAAGTCTACAGGAAAGACTGCTACAGGAGTAGTTATTTACATAGAACAAGTATGCACTGTCAGCATATTTTTAAGAATATTGTTAGAAGACAAGGACTTAGAACATCAAGGCTAACAGCAAATCAAGACAAGTTTGAAGGTGAACTCGATGAGCTGAAAGTAAGGTTCCTGCAGAGACGACATGCTGAAAGTGAGCTCCAGGGCACATTAAGGGAAGTTTCTGGCTGTAGGAGTAGTGAGGGGAGACCTTACTTCTCTGATGGTATACCATCACCACCAGTGTTGGGGAGTACCGATAGACATATGAGGATGTCAGTTACCTTTCCCAGTAATATTAAGGCACTACAAGAAATATACCATAGGAACTGGAATATTTTATGTGCTGATGATGATATTAAACATTTAGTGGGAGAAACCCCGAAATATAGTTTTAAAAATAAAAAGAATCTGAAAAGATTATTGTGTAGATCTCAGCTACACCAGGGGGTAGCACAGGTTTCTGATGTGGGTGGCTATGGCACTTTCCCTTGTAATGGGTGCAATCTTTGTACTCACATAGATTCTAGTGGAGAATTTAAGCATCCAGGTAAGGATAGAGTGTTTTGATTTAAACTTTTAGCCAATTGCAATAGTACTAATATTGTTTATTTGGCTTATTGCCTGATCTGCACATCCTTTTATGTTGGTATGACAACTAGAAGACTTAGGGATAGAATGAGAGAGCATTTCTATGATATAGAGAGGATGGCAGAAACAAATGCTTTGGCAAGGCATGTAGGGAGACATGGAGACACACACATATTTGCCTTTATGGTTATAGACAGGGATATTACAATTGTAGAGGGGGAGCTATGAAATTGAAAGTTAAGACCAAAGAACTTGAATGGATTGTGAGGCATAGGGCGAACATGGGAAAGGGTCTCAATGACAAAAGAAATATCAAGCCCATTCTTTTAGGTAGGGACTTGCTTAAGTAGTTATTTGCACACACACACACACACACACACACACACACACATATATATATATATATATATATATATATATATATATATATATATATATGAATATCTGATATTAATTTATGTTTTTAAATGTAATATGACATCAAGCATATATTTTTTAATATGGTAATGTTATGTTATTTGTTGAATATCCTTTGACTGTAATGCGACTTTAAATCAAGGGCAGGACTTGTATTAACATAATTGATTAGAAACCTGTGGTATAAAATGGGGGATTTTGTCTTATTTTGTCTGATGAAGTGGCTTAGTCCATGAAAGCGCTCACCCAATGTTTTAATTTGGAATAAACTGTCTTTTTATATTATTACAGCCGTGGTCTGTTGCTTCCCTTGCTTTTGTATGTTATTTGACTGTTTTTTGGGAGCACAGCTTACCATTACCACTTATTTTCTGCTTCTCATTGTCACAAACATGAATTAATTTTACTAGCAAATATGAGAGGGAAGTTGTCGGTGAGAAGTGGAAAATCACTTGCAATCAGATTTTTGATGGAGATGTGTTTTGAATTGAGATCTAAATGTACGGAAGGAGGAAACTTCTTTTGGTTGAGGAGGGAAGGGATTGACAGAGTTGGGATGCAAGAATGGAGAAGCAATAGTTGGTACAGTGCAGTTTTGTTTGGGGTAACTGGAGAGAAGGTGTTAAGTGAAAGAGGCTGCAGAAGTTGTAGAAAGTAATTTTATTATGGAGCTTCACTGCAAGTGGAGGGAAGTCACCTGGCAGAAGTAGTTTGAAAAGAAGAGATCCTAAGAGTAATTGAACTCTGTGGGAGACTGGTAGCCATTTGGCCTTGGAGAGGGCAATGCAGTGGTGTTCCTGAGAGGAGGAACTGGAAATGAATCAGCAGATTTTATTTTCAATGGACTGCAAAGTATATTCAAGCTGAACAAGGAGGAATCCTTTGCCTATTTTCCTAACTTGGAAATCAAATGCTGAGTATAAAAAGGTAAAATGTGAAAGGCTCTAGCATTTGAGAGAAATATGTTCAAAGTGAGTTTTTAAGATACCCGGGGCCAAGTACATGTGGAATGAAATGGTGTAAAACTAAAAAAAGAATATAATTGTCCCTAGAACTAGAGTAGCAAACTGAGTATGCACGTTAGGAACTAAAGTATAGTTTAATCAATGAAGTAGTAGGGCAGTTAGGCTGGTAAAAAATAAGTAATATGTTATCTGCCATTAATTTGAAAGTCACAATACCACTTGCATTAGATGCAGAACAGTCAAGCATACGTGGACACAGTCCACTCTCCCTGGGCATTTTCTTGTCATCATTTTCATTTAAAAATTACACTTTTCAGAAAGCAGCTGAGCTTTTCAGTAGGTTGTTAGAAATCAAGGCACGACCATTTCAAGTAGCAATTATATTTCATATATGTGCTTAAATATGCTGATCATTCCTTAAGATGATATTCCAAAATAAACGGTTGAAAAACAGTAACTGGGCAAAGGAAGGAAAGTGAACCATCCAGCTAATTTGGTTAAAATGTGTGCATTAACAAAACAAAATACATAAGTCTTGCACTCTATAAAAAGGATGTCATCAAATCCCTGATATCTTTATACACTAATATTTCCTTCCTAAAGGTGTTTAGTTATGTATTCAAGGTCCCTGTAAATGAACCACTTTAATGCTAGAAATCCACTGATTAGCTATGACTGCTCATTGGAGTTAATATAGTATTTTAGGAGTCATTAGCTCAGGGCTTTTTCATACTTATTTTTGAATTCAAAACATGTATTTGCCCAAACATCTTTTGGTCAATTATGTGCCAGTCAAAAGGGACTACCTTAAAATTACAATGGTCCCCAAAACAAAGTTGGAAAAACTGATTTTTTTATGTACTGTTTAAATCTTGTGTTATCAATGATTTGATGAAGTCCTTATTATAGACTGAAAGGACTTGTCAGTTTTACTTTAGCATGTTTGTGGAGATGAAATAAAGTTTGCTGGGTGATTATAATTTCTTCCTCGTATTCACTTGGTGTTTTTCCATGGAATCAGAACTATTGAAGTTGGAAACATATTAAACCTAAATTGAAATGTGAAGATGGAAAACTAACTTTCCCTTTGTCTCATTCAACGGTTTCTGAGTTTCCTGTGGCTGAACCTACAGAATCAATATCTCTCATGTAAGCTGGATGCCTCCATGATATCTAACACTAAATAGCGAGTTATTGCATTATTTTATTGGAATTAGATCTATTTATTTAATTCTGTCAAATTTTAAAGTAGCACCAAAGTCAGTATTTATTTCTAGCTATTATTAAATATCAAGGTTTGCTGTCCTTTGTAGGAGGAAAATTGGAATATATGTTAAATTACTCTGTTGTCACAAGATTGTAGAACTAAAGTCTGAAAAATAATAATCATAGCTAGAATCTTGCAAAATGTGTGTGTGTGTGTGTATGTGAGTGTGTGTGTGTGTGTGTGTGTGTGTGTGTGTGTGTGTGTGTGTGTGTGTGTGTGTGTGTGTGTGTATAAAGTCTGAAAAATAATAATCATAGCTAGAATCTTGAAAAATGTGTGTGTGTGTGTGTGTGTGTGTGTGTGTGTGTGTGTGTGTGTGTGTGTGTGTGTGTAATTTGAAATTTGACCTGAACACTTTTCTGTCCAGAGACTCCTGTCGGGTCAACGGCAGTGATGCTAGCATTGTATATTGGAGGTCAAAGGTTAAATCCCCAGGTGACAGCTAATGTTATCCTTTCACTTTTAGGATTTTTTTCTATGAAAGCATACATAATAATGTCATTTGCTGGAGATCTACCTGATACAGCTTTGCTTTCTAAGCCAAATAAAGATCAGCTTTCACAATTAGCTGGAGTGCCATTGTAGAAAAAAAAGCTTTCCATTTAGAATCTTATAAATCTGTTATGACTGTGGTTTTACCAGGTTTGGGTGAGAGACTTCCTGCTACTGCCAAATGGTGTAGTTTATGCCTATTCCAGTGAAGCTAGATGAAGTACTGTTTGAAATTTAGAGTCAAACAAGGCTCCTGTCTCTTCAAAATTTTATGTCCAAGCTCTTGGTACCCATTTTCCCTCTCTCTGTGGTGAGACAGGTCCTTCCTCGTCCCTATCTGAAACTGAATATATATGTTGAAAAAATTATGAACAGGTGCTGTTTAAGAAAGTAAGTGGTTAAGCCACAGTTTTACTCCTACATTTTGGAAATGAAGCTTCTGCAGTCTTGAATTTAAGACACATGATTTGGCTTTTTGTTTTCTTGATGTGTTGCATGCTAACTGGGATTTATTACTTTGAAAAGATTATTCTATTGTGTCAATGTCTCTGCAGTTCAAGAAGAGTGAATTTATCATTCAAGACTGTTGATGTATCTGTGGATGCTGTTATTTGATGGCTTTAATGTTGCAAAATGTCTTGATGCTAGAGATATGAGGAGTGGATGGTGTGTGTATAGTAATATACTGTCCCCGGGATTCATAAAGCTCAGCGCAAAGCCGGCGTTAGGCTTGCGCCAACCATGCGGTGTGAAGATGGCGCAGTAGCGCCAAATGCATATTAATGAAGGCATGCTGCCGCCACAGCCACGTGCATATGAAAGGAGCGCGAGTGCATAGGGCATGTCGAAGTGCCGCACGGAGGCGTGGAAATGTCAGCTGTCAACGTGCAACCTAAAATGCTTGCATATAACAATTTGCAAGCAATAGTAATCACATCTGTCAGTGTCTGTGGATACTGGAACATATGCAAAGCATGCAAGACAGTTCCTGCAAACACAAAATGAAGAAGCAAACACAAATGCATGGTAGGGAATAACGGGTCCCTATCCCATGAACAAATGACATTGAAAACCGTGTGCCCGTAGTCCAATGCAGTGTAGATAGTTATACCAAGTGGAAGTGAAATGCATCATATGTTAGTGCGCCGCCAATAGGTACATCCAGCCCAATGGTCAGGGTCACCAGCTGACCCATATTTTGAGGGAGGTTACACAGCTGGGCAGATGTGTCCATAACAAAAAACATGATAAATGTAAATATCTAGCAACCCTATGACCGAATTATATCCCACAACGCATGTAATAGTCACATACAATAGGTATGTCCGTATTTCACATACCAAATGTGACAGGAAATAGAATAAGCATGTAAACAAAACAGAAGGAGCATATAAACTGCTACAACATTAAGGCAACATGTAGGCTGAAAGGAACAGTATTATCTGTAGCATTGACTGTGGGTATGTGTTGTCCAGTACATTCGGATATGTGTCCGGAATATATCCCATCCTGGACATAGGAAAAGGTGGCATCCTACCAATGATTAGAACAGTCGGCCAAAATCCGCACATCAGCGGTCCAAGCCAAACTTGTCAGGATGTGTCACAGTTGAACGGGTATTACCTGGGTATACCAACCATGTCATGAAAGTTAAGTATGGGCGTGTACCTATGTGCATGAGGTATAGCATGTGGAAAGTCAAACATGGCAGGGTAGTCCACACAACCATACAGGTACCTGACATATGTAGGGTATGCAATGTGTTACCTTGACCGTGTCATGGGCCATCAACCAAAGCAGTGATGGATGGAGTGTCAGGAATATGTGTGTGGGGGGATGGGTAATGGTATAATCCTCCAAGGCGACACTGTGTCGTATGCAGAATAGGTGAACCTGAGGTGTATGAGGGAGCAGCAGGTGAAGCAGAAAGCAACACGAAAACATGTATACACATCTGCAATACAACCAGACAGGCCATACTGTAGAACACAATCCCACAAACATATGAATATTAAAATGTGCAATACAAATGTACAGACATGTCACCGGCACATACCCACAGATTGGTCCTGATGGAACTGGCCATATCAAATGCAACACACCTGGATGCATAATGGACTACCCAGCATCCCCTCCACAGCACACAACCCGCCCCCATACCTGAACGTCCACCAAATCCAGCCATACTTGGCCTACTAGTTTGGTGCAGCCACATCTACACATAGTGACCATATGTAGTAGGTAGTGTCACCCTAGGCAGTTTCAGGATTACAAACTATGTATCCCTTGCATGTAAAACCCCCAGCACATTTTCGTAACGCCAGAAGAATGTTCGTTATTGGTCTTGTTTTGGTCTTGTTAAATTTTTAGGATATCCCTCATGGGATAAGTAACCTGTGTAAACATTAGAATGGGTATGAAGACATGATGTCCAGTCCTGTAGATATCTGGATACAAGTTGGAATGTGCAGTAGTGCTGCACGAGACTTTCCAGCCCTAGATGGTCATGCAGAACCTACTACCCAGGATCAAACACCTGCCCGTGATGCATGTGTCCCGATATGAATAAGCGAGAGAATATATTGCACACATTCACATAGTGGCACATGGTATATGAGTGATGAAGGCACTGACGTAAACAGGATACCCCCTGATCCACTGTGTGAGGGACAATTAATGTGTGTGTAGGTGTGACCTGACCAACAATGATAGAATGCCAAATGTCCTGTGATTGTAGGAAATAACTATGTACCATACTGCATGTAACAGTTGCCTAAAGCGGTCAAGTCAGGATAGAATAAACGTAATTCGTACAAGAAACAGGCAAACAACGAAAGTGCCAAAGGTATAGGCTCACAGCTAGGAAACAAATGAATGTTCTAAACCTGCACTGACCATGGCTATGTGTTGGCCCAAACAATCTGGTGTCCCTAGGGTTACCATCTGTCCCACTTTGCAAGGGACAGTCCCTCTTTGGACAGTTGTGTCCTGACAAAATATATTAAAAATGGCAAATGTCCTGAGTTTGTAGGACATAATTATGTCCCATATGTTATGTAATAGTTGCATAAAATAATTATTTCTGTATCTAAAATACCTAAATGTTACAAGAAACAGAATAAGCAACTAAATCACTACAAAAATAGGCTTTTATGTAGGCAAATAAGTAAAGTTATATCCTTTGTACTGACCGTGGGTATGTGTTGGCCTGTAAAATCTAATATGTGCTCCGAAAATGTCCCATCTTGGCCATTTGAAAAGGTGGCAACCCTAGTCCCCAGAATACATCCCAACCTGTACATATGACAATGTCAATGCTACCAATGGTCAGAGCATTCACACAATAACTGGGCAGCCTCTTAACCACTCACAAAGCTAGTGATCTTTGGAGGAAAGGTGTTGAATGAGAATGACTACTTATAACAATGAAGAGTAATAGATGCATTTAACTGCAGAAAATTAGTAGTATTACGAATCTGTCAACACGTTCCAAGTTAATAGTACTAATATGGTAGAAGTGTCCATGATTGTCCCTGAATTGTCATAGCCTTGTCCCTGTCACTGTAGAAACAAGTACCCAAGTATCACAGAGGTCCGTACACATAAGTACACCAACCGTCACATCTGTTGACAGGACTATTGCATACCTGTAGTGAATTTATAACTGATGTCCAGAATAATATTCATTGTATCTATAAATGAATGAAATAGTCAAATGGGAAGGGAAACATGTGGAAACCCCCACAACCTGCATTATGTAGTGGAACCACTCCCCACCCTAAAATATGCAGCACCGACCTCACAATGTTGTCAGAGGTGCCCAAACACCTACGTCTATAAACACAGGTAGAATGTTAAAATCTGGACTAACTCAGTCCATGTGCTACATCTGATCTTTGAACAGCACCAGGGCAGTTCTAGACACTAATCAGCCAAACCTAAACCCAGACCAGCACATGAACACCCTGACAATCAAACACGCGTATGTGCGAGGACTATAAGCGTAGGAGTTCTGAATATCCTTGGAGTGAGTAGACATACAGCACGGGTCCAGAGCAGTAGGAAACAGAGAATGTCCTAAGTGTAGTACTGTGGTTTTCCCAGCAGAAGACTGGATGCCTGCTGTGTAAGGGAAGCGGTGAGGTGTATGTCAGAGTAGCTATGAACCATGGGTATACATATAAATGAGCCAGAACAACAATAGTGTAGTGGTTACAGCATCCGCCCAACATAAAGGCATTCCTGGTTCAAGTACGACTATAGCACATATTAATTGTGTAATGAATGCCTCTGTGTTGTAAAGCCAACATTTATACATGTTTGGCATCTACTTCTCTGAAGTAGAGGTCAACACTAAGGGACTCTGGCTAACAAAGTTTGCAGATGACTGCAAACTGGGAGCCATTATTGAATCCCCAAATGATGTGGATACTCTACAAAAGGGCCTTACAGAAACAGATGCTTGGTGTCAGAGCCATGGGCTCAAGCTCAATGCCAAGAAATGTATTGTTATCCCCTTTGGGAAAAAACATGTATCCATGAATTACCATATAGGTGGCAGTACACTAAACACCGAAAGTGTGATAAGAGACTTAGGGACACAGGTGGACAGTGGTCTCACCTTCGATGACCACATCGCCACAACAGTCAGGAAATCCTTCTATGTGGCACACCTCATCACGAAGGGCTTTTCATCCAGAAAAAAGGAGGTCATTGTCCCACTGTACTCATCCCTCATTAGACCCATTATAGAATACAATGCCCCATTTGGTATGTACCTCTCAAGACATCTGCAACAACTGGAAAGGCCTCAGAAATACCTCACTAAAAGAATCACAGGCCTAAAGCAGATGCCCTATGCTGACCGCCTTAAAAAACTCTAGCTATACTCTGTCACATATCGTCTACTCAGAGGCGATCTCTGCTTAACATACAAGGCCATGTCAAACCCAGAGCTGTTGGACATGCTACACTTAAAGAAATCCCATTCCCTCAGAGCTACACGCTCCAGGGATCTAAACCTTGTCATCACAATAAACAAAACATGCTGGAGGGATAGGTTCCTGATCCAGAGACTCCCCAGACTCTGGAATAGATTGCCCATACATGTCAAGCAGAGTGCCTCTTTGGACCTCTTCAAGAGGAACCTTGACGATTGGATGGGAGAAAGGAAATTCACCCCAGGGATCACGTCAGTCACCCTGCTAGACAGGGGTCCAGGAAAGTAAATAATGTGGGAAGAAATAGCCAGGGAATTGTTATGGCTAGGCTTGTATAGGCCCTAGGGCTGATAGCCTAGTACCAACCTATGAACCTATGAACCTATGAACCTATGTAAAGGTGACCACGTCCGCATGGGTCTGTTAACCGGATTCCATCAAAGTGGTACTTTCATAAGGAATAAGGCACATGTAATCCCAAAATAGTGGCTGTAAACATATGTAACGCAGAATAAGTAGATGCAAGTGCGCCTGCCTGGGTGTACACAGCTATTAGCATAGCAAATGTATGTTGTCTTGTACAGCTGTAACTTTTATATGTATATATAGATAGACAGATGTGTGTATAGATAAATATCCACAGACATAACAGAAATATGCAATTATATA